>NC_051279.1:1878670-2016170 GCF_015220745.1 Sebastes umbrosus | reverse complement strand
TCACTGCTATTTACACTTCATAGTGTTCAAACACAGAGAGAGACTGAAGTCTCATCTGTCCCTGGATTTAAATGAATGCCTCTGACTGCAGTAAAATGCAGAACAAATTAAATAGTGTCCAAGTCCTAACATCTGTCATTAAAGGAATGTATAAAAAATAAGACACGTCTTCTGATTAATCTAAAAATCTGACTTTTACAGAGAAATTTGTAGCTTTGTGTAGTACAACTTTTTGGAAAACCAATTGTGTTTACAAAAGTACAGGAAAACATTCTTCATCTTTTTTTTTTGTTAAAGGTCCCATATCATGCTAATTTTCAGGTTCTTACTTGTATTTTGTGTTTCTACTAGAACATGTTTACATGCTGTAATGTTAAAAAAAACTTTGTTTTCCTCGTACTGTCTGTCTGAATATACCTGCATTCATGCTCTGTCTAAAACGCTCCGTTTTAGCCCATTTCAACGGAATTGCGTTGCTAGGCAACAGTTTGGGTCAATGTTTTCTTCCTGTCAGCTGATGTCATTCACATACACTGCAACAGGAAATAAACTGGGACACATTTAGAATGTTTACGTTTAAAACCGTGAAATAGTCTAAATATTGTATATTTGTGACATCACAAATGGACAGAAATCCTGATGGCTAGTTTCAAAAGCTCAGTTTCTTAATACGGGCTGTGTGTATTTCCCTGTGGACTAAGCATTTCGATACTTTCACAGTATTTATATAGAACTTAAACCTGCTTTATAACATAAAAGCCATGAAAGTGTCACTTTTTACAATATGGGACCTTTAAGGAAACAAACAGACAAACAAAATCATAATATTATCCCCATATAACAATATAATACATTATAAAATAATAATAATAATAATAATAATAATAATGATAATTTAAAAAACAGAAAAAAACAACAATAGACAAGGTGTCTGTTTGTACAATTCTATAGCAAAACCATACTGCAATCTCACAGCTGCTCAAGCAGAATTCTTTTTTTAGCTTCAAAATTTGTTATTGTATCTCAATGTTTAAAGGAGGGAAGGGTAGCCTGCTTCCAATTGAGTCCGATGAGTCTTCTGACTAAAAAAGTGACATAAGCAATGCAATTTGACCGTGCATCTTGAATTGTTTTTCAACAATTTCTAAAAAAAAAAAAAAAAAAAAAGAAAAAACTAAAAACTACATGCCAAAACGTTGTTTGTTTTTTTTACAGGGAGAGGTGCACTAATTTTCTCGGATTTGTACGTTCAACTTTCAAAACAATGAATATATAAACCTCCATCAAAATGTCATGTTGAAATACCACGTTTTTCTAATTTATTTATTAATTTCTTTTATTAAATATTCTTTTGAATCACATTTTCATTGGAAGTGGCTGTGAGACCTCAATGTAATTGTTTTTTGCTTATTACAGACAGTTGCCAGTGTCATGTGGGACATTTTAAAAGACAGTATTTGCAAAATGTCATTATAGGCGGCATGGAAAACAAACTAAGAAGTCACTCTTGTTTTCAGTATTGTAGCTTGGATTTGGGATTTGAAAGATTGAAAGGCCCACCTTGGTGCATTTTGGTGGAGGATTTTGTGGTAGCACGCAAACCAGTACTAAAAGTTGACATTTTGTTCAAGTAGTTAACTGCTTTACTGACTATAAGAGCCCTGGTGACTATAGTGGATGTGGTTTAAGATGGTATGACATGATGATAATGCCTTTCTGGTATGGAACATGAAGGACATTGTAGATACATATACATACATACAGTATGTGAGGGAGAAGCTACACTTATTTAGCTGCAGTCACTCACAAGGGAATTGTTTGTTTTTTTTGAGAAAACGGACGTGATCCTTGAAGTAAGTTTGGTCTGCGTCTCTGCCACAGGCCGCCTTGAACGAGGAGTTGTTGTCACGGTTTACCACTTTTTATCTGCGATGGCGTCATACTGCAACCAAAGCACTCCATGGAATTTGAATGAGGCCTGAATTGAAAAGCTTCAGGCACCTTGTGTGATCAGTAGGTGGCAGTGTAATGTCACACAAGCTCTGACTCTCTGCTCAGCAGGGACTGCAAGAATCCATGTGAGGACTGCGTCTGTTGATTAAAAGATTCTGTGTTCTCCACCAGTTAAGGCAAATGACGAATGCATGTGTTTTATACACAGTAGGGTAACAAGGTACTGTATTTTATTTAACTTCACATGCAGTCACACATTTTATGCACTGGTGTTGGTGGTGAAATATGGACCTGATTAAAAATCCAGCATGAGTTGAGCCAATAGTCAATGCAACGAAACTAATTGTATCTCACATTGTATTCTGTCCACATCCAAACAATATGAATATAGTTCTGTAACAGTCTGTGAGACTCCATGTGACACTGTCCAGTTAACATAAACTGGCATACCAACTGCAACTGTGAAAATCTCAATGGTTACATAAAAAGTTAACAAAGAGGGCAATTGCCTTCGCCAGACAGTTTTAGTGTTGGATTTTATCGGTACTGTGAGGCTGCAGTTGCCCCTTATGCTATACTCGTCATAGATTTAGACTCATTTGTAAATGGCTCACTTCCAGTTCCCAAAACAGCTATCACGCTTCCAGCACAAAAAGCCAAGTCCCAAACTGTTTACACAGTCAGTTTGATTGAAAAATAGTTTTTTTGGACACACTTGGTCTACCACTTTGGTCCAGACTGAAATATCATCATCATAATCATGAGGTTGACATGTTTTTGTGTGAAATATCCTTATAACTGTTATATGGATTACCATAAAATTCTGTATAATTGTGTTTATTGATCCCCAGACTTTAGACTGATCCATTGAAATACCTTCACATCTATTAGATGGTTTGGGGGCAAAATCCTTATGACTTTGGTGTTTCCCTAAATTTTCATCCATGCATTAGTCCAACGCATAGATTGGTTGGTTTATGACCAAATATACTTGCAAAAGTAACGGCATTCAAGGACTTCAACCATTTTCAACCCTGGTCAACCCTGGCTCACCAGCATCTCGTCTTCCTGGGAGACTGAAGAAAGTCTTAAGAAGGTTCAGGAGGCTACCTCCGGGTCTGACGAGTGAAACCAATCTGAAGTGCCTTAAACTGTCGTTCTTTCTAACAGCCAGCAGGGGGCGACTCTTCTGGTTGCTAAAAGAAGTTTAATTGTATAGAAGTCTATGAAAAAATTAGCCTATTTTTCACTTGATCTATTACCTCAGTAAACATTGTAAACATGAGTTTATGGTCTCAGTCGCTAGTTTCAAGTCTTCTTCAATACAGCATGATGTTCATTTAGTAAATGATGGTCCCATTGAGAGTCAAATAGACCATAAAGCAGGGGATGCTTTAGGGCGGGGCTGCCTGATTGACAGGTTACTACCTGTTTGGTCTGAGAGTTGTCCGTGTTTTGGTCTTAGAACTTTACCCCTTTCACAGTGTGTTGTCAGTTCATGAAAGTTAATTGTAACATTTTGTGACATTTTAAAATGTCAGTCCACAAACCAATGTGTGACGTCACGGTGACTACATCCACTTCTTATATACAGGACAGTCTATGGGGAAACATCTCACTCCGGCCACAGACTGTTTGCCCTTCCCCCCGCTAGGAGGCGGTACAGGAATCTCCATTCCAGGATCAACATGCTCAGGTACAGCTTCTTCCCCTCAGCTGTCAGCTTGTTCTCCCTCTCTCTCTCAACCCAACCGTTCGAGCCAGATGCCTACCCAGAAACCGGTTCTGCTCAAGGTTTCAACTCGTTAAAGGGAAGTTTTTTCTTGCCACCGAGTGCTTGCGCAAGACGGAATGTTGGGTCTTTGTAAATTATAGAGTACGGTCTAGACCTGCTCTAAATGAAAAGCGTCTCGAGATAACTTCTGTTATGATTTGACGCTATATACAAAATAAATTGAAATTGAATTTCTGAACTCTGCAGCTCTGCATAGCAGTTGGGGAGCATAGCAGGGTGGCATAGGTAATGGAAAAGCTCCCCTTCATTCATCCGTTCCATGTACCGTATTGTCAATGCAAATTGAAACAGCCTTCTTGGCTGGCTGCGATGTAGTTCATGTGAAACTACATGTGCAACATGTGAGATTCTTAAATTGTTGACAGGTAGAAATTAGCCTGTGAGATAAAGCGTCCTTTTAATTTCTGTTCTCCAATTTGTCTTTTTTTATTCCTTAACACTTTATATATGCACATAAGTGTGCACAAATATGCTGCTCCTCTTTCACCTGTCAGCTCGCTGAAGACAATTTGAAAGAACCCACTAATGCACTTGAAGAAAATTATGTTTTTTTTCTACCTCTAACCAGGCTCGCTAACTCTGCATCGCTAATTAATTGCTTTTTTTTTTTTAGCAACTTGTGGGCAGCAGAATAAACTCAAACACAACCTTGACATATTTTCACATTCCATTCTACTTACACCTCCAACAGAGACGAAGAAACATTAGCATTCATTTGAAGTAGTATTTGTGTCCACCTGATGAATGTTAAGTCCAGTATTCACACTCCTTTTAGCTCTGCTTGGTATAATATATATATAATATAGAAGTATAATGAAACTAAAAACCCTGATTACATCCCTGGAGGCTACAGTGTTAATCACTGTGCACAATACTGTAGTGGATGGAATGAAGAACAAATGTTTCCCATGTGAGGTTATAACTACTTAGTAGTTTAGTTCGTCTTGATGGTAGCACGAGCTCATGGAGGGTCCAAATGGAAGAAAATCATCCTCTGGTAAGCATGACTTTGCACTGTAAATGTAACAGTTATCTATTCATTACATTTTAATATTTCATGTGTACAAAAACTCACTTGTTCAGTACCTGTGCTCATCTATTCGGGTATCTGGAGTGACCAACCCCATACTACTACCAATCCTCCCGTTTTTCATTGCCCTCTCCCAGTTTCCTCCCGGGGTCAGAAATAACGTTTCAGAGTGCAGAGGTGCCGTTATCTCATTGTTTAACATAAAAATGCTGTAGCAGTGTATTTATTCTTTTGTTATTTTTCACTCTTTAACGTCACCAGAATGCACGAAACAAAGTCTCTGAAACTCAAATTGTTCTGGGGGAGGACGACCAGAAATCCTCCCTGTTTTTAAGGTCTCAAGGTTGGCGAGAATGACCAACCAACAAACTGTGAAATAAGACAACCCAGTCAGTTTTTTGTGGGCTTTCTAGATCAGAAAACATGTGATTCACCAAGCCAATCAGATTTGGCTCCCCTTCCTGTGTCACTTGCAGGCTCATTAGAATATAGCGCCCACAGTTTGAGAACTACCTTTGCAAAGGAGCTCAATATTTTTCTCGCAAGCCAATCAGAGCAAACTGGGCTTTTTCAGGAGGGGGTCTTATTAAAGAGACAGGCGCTAAAACGGAGCGTTTCAGACAGAAGGTGAATACGGGGATATTCAGACAGACATGGATGAGGAAAATAAAGTGTTTTTTGAACATTAAAACATGTAAACATGTTCTAGTGGAAACCCAAAATACAAGTATGAACCTGAAAATGAGCATGATATGTCCCCTTTAAAAATCATTCTATGTGTAATAAGAATATTCAAATCAAACACATTATAATTTCCTGTCCATCCCTACTGTATGACTAAATTCAAGGGCAATGTTACTACATAATGGAGTGTGTCAAAGCTTCTTTCATCTTGGCATCTTCATCATAAATCTTTCGTCTCACAGCAACCAACCACAACATCTTTTGAAAATCAGGTTTTTTGCCTTATGGAAAGTGTTTTCATCTACTGCCTAGTTTTTGGCTTTCTTTGGTTATCAGCTTTGAAAATATCTTATTCAACATCTGCCATCAAAAAGCAACGTCTGTGAATTTCCACTGTGTCCTCCAAACGTTACCTTTCCATTTCAATCGTTGACCGAGGCTGTTCACCTGACCGCGTGCCTCTATTCGATTTTCAAATGTGCAGCATCAGTCAGCTTTTGCTGTATTGGGTGAGAAAAGTTCAACTTCCACAAAGTCGATGTGACAGCTTTTCCAACAGCTGAGTCATGTTTTAATGGTCCTAATCGCCCTTTATTGTCGTCTCCTCTGGCCTTTTTTCTCTCTCTGGCGCTCATTCGAGAGGCTGATCGGTGGGAGATAATGAGGGCTAATGGTCTGTCTGAATGACTGAGTGAACGTACAACACAGAGCAGCTTGTCTGTCTGGATGGTATCACCTTTCCACAGAGACTCAAATGTGTCATTTTAAAAGAAGACAGTCATTTATGACTGCAGATTATCTAGAAAACTATCATTTTAGCCAAAGATTAAATATGAAATATGTTTGACAATAGGAAGTTTTGCTGTGGTAACAGAGAAGCGTAACTGCAGACAGATGTCTATGGTCATACACTACAGTATGTAAACCATGCAATGGCCTCACGCAATGCTAATTAGACCTCTAAGCTGTGTCCAAAATCACTCCCTCGTTCACTTAATAGTTGAGCAGTAAATGGAGTTTTTTGGACAATTACTGTCACATGATTGTAATTTTCACATCTATAAAATGCAACACATTGCATTGTGGGATTGTTAGCAGAAAGTAGAGCAGATGCCACAGACATTCACTTGATTGTTTCTAACATTTTCAGGGCACTATATATTGCATAAAATGTACACTCAGAATACAGACAGTAGGGGGTGATTTGGTACATACAGTAGCTCTACTGTAGTCAGGTTGAAGTTGGGTTGAGCTATTCTGGGAATTACATTACACCAAAGTCTAGTTAGGTATAAGTACTCTGCTTTCTCCACAGGGGGAAAAATACTTGTGTTTTGGGGTTTAAAGGTACAGTGTGTAGCATTTAGGGGGATCTATTGGCAGAAATGGAATTTAATATTACTATGTATGTTTTCATTAGTGTATAATCACCTGAAAATAAGAATTGTTGTGTGAAGATACATATAACTATGACTTCAATAAAATACAGTCCAAAATGATCAACAGTTATGATATAAGTCAAGATAACTATTTTATCAACGATAGAAAACACAACTAAAGATATGACCAAGCATTCAGTGCCAGCACAGTTTTCAATACTTGTTGCTATGGATACATAGCAACATACATACATGTATGTATGTGTATTAAAGGTCCCATATCATGCTCATTTTCAGGTTCATACTTGTATTTTGTGTTTCTACTAGAACATGTTTACAAGCTTTAATGGTAAAAGAACACTTTATTTTCCTCATACTGTCTGCCTGAATATGTCTGTATTTACTCTCTGTTTAAAACGCTCTGTTTTAGTGCATTTCAACGGAATTGCAACGGAATTGCGTTGCTAGGCAACAGTTTGGTCCATGTTTACTTCCTGTCAGCTGATGTTATTTAAATTCACTGCAACAGGAAATAAACTGGGACACATTTAGAATGTTTACGTTTAAAACCGTGTAATGGTTTAAATATTGTATATTTGTGACGTCACAAATGGACAGAAATCCTAACGGCTTGTTTCAAACGCGCAATTTCTGAATACGGGCTGTGTGTATTTCTCTGTATATTGAGCGTTTTGATAGTTTAACAGTATTTATAAAGCACTTAAACCTGCTGTATAATATAAAAGACGTGAAAATCTCACTTTTTACAATATGGGACCTTTAAACAATATCTGAATCTGCTTTTCTGTTTTATAGAATGTGATTTTCAAACATTTCCAGAAGAATTGAATATTCAGATAAAGGATGTGATAAATAATAAAAAATAATCAAGTAATTAGTAATAATGGTCCAAAACGATGCAAAGAAATTGCCTCATTTTAAGTCAAAAACCAGAGCTGCCTCATGTGAGCCTCCAGAACAGTGTGATGATGATGGTGTCTAACACATCCCTCCCATAGGTGTTGAGTTCTGGACAGGTTGAGATCTGGTGACTGGAGGCCACACTGTTTTCACCAAACTGTTCAATGAGCCTTTGTGACCTCTGTGGAAGCATCATGTTTCTCATATGTAGTCAGGATTTTCTTTAACCCATCTATATTCATGCCACTTTCCACAGAGCTAAAGTTACTCATTTTGAACCTGCAACACCACACATTTACCACAAGGTGGCGTTAGGGACCTGCAGAAGGCAGCCGGTCTTCAGCAATAAACCATGTGAAGACAGACAATGATCCAGTGGGGAAGGAAGGGAAAGAGTGGGGATCAACTGAAGCATCTATTATTGTCAAACGAGAGTGCATTCTCCTCTGACATGCTCCTGACTTAGACCAGAGCATTGAATATAATCTCAGTCAAAATGATGCTCGTCTTTCTTTAGAAAATCCCACCAACCCACCTGTAGAGTGCATTCTCAGGCTGCATCTGTTGAACACAGTGCATGGAACAAAGCCAGCATTCAGTACCTTTGAAAGATGTCACTTCCTGAAAGTGCCCAGTGTTTAGATGTATGATAATACATACAAATTACCTTACATACCTTGTAATGTCTTGACTATCAATCTTAGAGCCAAGGTAGAATATAGGGACGCACCAATACCACTTTTTTTCAGACCAAGTACAAGTACTTACATTTGGGTACTCTCCGATACCGAGTACCAATACGATTACTTCTCTGTGCCAAAAGACCCTCGTTAACAGCCAGCTGGAGGGTGTGAGCGACACATGGCAGGCTGGGGAGTCCCGCATACGAGGCGGTGGGCCGCCACCGGCTCTAGGTCGGCTTGGAAAGACTCGGGGCGAAGGAGCTTCCCGGGGCCGTTGCCAAAGCGTCACCGGGGCGGACTGTCCTCAGTGAGCCCCAACCGCGTCGTGCCCCCAGAGCGGGGCTCGGCCCATGTAAAAGGTGCCAGAGGTCTGCGGCGAAGTCTGCAACCCACTCGACCCGTCTTGAAACACGGACCAAGGAGTCTAACGTACGCGCGAGTCAGAGAGTGCAAGCAAAATCCATGTCGTAATGAAAGTGAGGGTCGTGCGCACCACCGGCCCGTCTCACCTGCACCGTCGGGGAGGTGGAGCGTGAGCGTGTACGGTGGGACCCAAAAGATGGTGACGAGAGGTTAACGTCACGCTGCTGTAGAGTGGTATCGGTGCCGTTTTGCGAGTACGAGTACGAGTAGGAGTGCATGAGCACACTATCGGACCCGATACTGGTATCGGTATCGGTGCATCCCTAGTTGAATACAAAGGTGTTCTGTGATAAAGTAGTTATATGTCGTCTGTTCAAACTCGAAGTCACACTGTGCTTACTTTCATAGCAGTTCCCTTCTGGATTCTTCAGTGTGACATCTCATTCCCTCACTCCCAGGACTCGCTTTAATTAATTCTCCTCATTACGTTCCTCAGTGGGGCGTCTACTGTCTTTTTAAAGTCTGTTTAAACCAATTTCAGTTGTAGATTTTCTTTGAGTCAACAGAAAGTTAACAGAATGTGGTTAAAGTCCGTAGCACTCAGGAACAGCAGGCACTCAGCACAGTGGGGGAAAATACACAAGGTACAAAACAAACATCTTCAGAGTATGTGTGGGGATGGTGGATGGTGGATGTCAGTCTTTAGTCACATGAGGCGTCTGTACCGTCAGTCCCATGAGTCGCTAGTCAGAGAAGCAACGCAACAGGGTTACCCCGTGCGGTCGGTCGAGGGGCACTGACCAAGCGGCGGTATTTGACGAGTTGGGAGTGAGAACGTGTTGATCCATTCCAATACTCGCAATCCAAAACCCATTGAGTTCAGTTGAGTTGTATAGTTTTAGTCAGGCCTGGAAGAAAGGAAGTGCAGCTCCTTTGTAGCCTTCAAGCCTTTGAAGGTATTGGTCCCTGAATTGGGAGACGGCTATAGAGGTTTGTAAGGTCACCAGTTCCTGCTACAGTTCAGTTTTCAAGTCCTGTATGTGCAATGTGATCCCCTACTCGTCATATTTTGCCACTTGGGCAGAAGCCCCCTTTATAACGTAGCATCTTGATGCAGAAGGTGCTCGCGTGTGGTTAATGTTGGGAAACTGTCGCTGTTAACGTAACATGGTGGTTAACATTACGAAACAGTGGCGGTTAGGTTTAGGCAACAAAAGGACTTGTTAGGGTTAGAAAAAGCATAATGGTATGGCTTAAAATAAGTATGCTTGTAACATGACATAAGCTACATCAAATGACATAACGCCGTCCATAAAACAATTACTCAACTTTTGTTTCACATGGGACCAAACACCGGTCCCCTGAGTGAAAGTCCTGTGTTTGTTTTACCCATCCACCCCATAACCCTCCCTCACACCACACACCATTAGCGGAATTTCCCTCTTATTACTACGCCGTTGCTCTGAGCGTCTTATAAGGACGCAGATGGGTTTACATTGGAGTTAGTTGAAAGCTTCGTGCGTCTCATGCAGATGCATAAGGATGCCTTTAGCGTCGGTATCAAAAGGAAGTATTGCGGTGCAGAAACAATAATGGTGCATTCAAATGAAACTCGTGAGCTTTTGTGTTTACAACACAGGAAGTCGTGTACACGATGTGCTTGGCGTTCAAGTCATGAGAACACCGCTGCTAAGCAACGGCAATATTAACGTTACTGTTGGCGTCTAGAAGCCACAGAGGCTAACGAATAATGCGGGAAATGCAAAGGCATAATGACAGAGGATTCATAGGACTACTCTTGTGAATACGGTAAACACGACCCCATTTGAAGGCACCATACAAAGAACTGAGTTCTTAAAACTATGAAAAAATACCTCCGATCAGAAAAGGCCTTATGTTGGTTTAGTTGTCGTACGCAGAGACCATGTGATAATATTAGTCCCGTGCGAATCGGCATCTCGGGGTTGTATTTTTGTATTGTTTTCTCCGTTCCTTTTATATGCATCTTTCCCGGTCGAGAATCGTGGAGGCTGCATCGGCAATTATAAATAAATGAAAGTTATGACAGCATTTCGGGTGCAAATTCAGAAGGCTTATGAATGGAGATCCATTCACACTGGAGCAAGAGGTCTTTGTGAATATTAAATAGGTCTCCATAATATAATAATATTTATACAATTCAATCTAAATAGTATGTATAATGTTTGTAATAGAAGCGGATGTAACACCGTGGCTTGACGTGATATCCGGGGGATGTCAGTAAATCTGAGTAAAATACAGACTTATCTCGTGGGAATGTGCCGCACGAAACACAGACGTGGGGGGTAATTTGGAAGGTCCCCTGGTAATACCAGTCCCGTGTGAATAGGGCTTTATAAGATAATTAGGACGGAGTTATTAGAGAGAATCTATGTGTGTGTTTGTGTGCGGAGGGTGTGGCGCTGGCTTGTCGAGGTCAGTAAAGGGGTGTAGGCTAATAGAGGAACAGAAGGTTGATAATGGCTCAGCCTCAGACCTCCAGAGTCTGCAGCAGATTCCCAAGTCCACAGTCATCAGCATGCACACCACGTGACACCTTCCTCTCTCTCAATCTCTCTCCCCTTCCTCCTCCTCCTCTTTCTCCTCCCTCCTCTCCTGCTGTGTGTCTCCCTCTTTCTACTTCTCCTCTGGCTCAGTGGTGTGTTTCCAAGAGATAAGACCCTTGCTCATTTCACACATGAGCAGAGTGGAGTTGGGTAAGGCTGTGTGTGTGTGTGTGTGTGTGTGTGTGTGTGTGTGTGTGTGTTCATTGTGTGTGTATATACCTGTGTTTGTGTCTGCATATGTGTGCGTGTGAGTTCGCACGCTTATGTATGCGTTGAAGGTTAGAGAAAAAGAGAGCAAGTACAGACTCCGACTCCCAAGTTTTCTCCACTTGCTGCTTCTTTACTTCAGCTTTTTCGAGGCGTTGCTTCGTCTATCCTCCAGAGCTGTCTGACAGAGGGAGAAAGTAACATTCATTTTACTGTTAAACTCTCAGTTTTCACCTCACTAAGTTTATAAATCTAACCCAAATCATAGACCAACATTTTTGGTTTTGAAACATGCAAACATAACTTATGAAATATGTTGTTTTGGGGGTGCCTCGGTAGCTCACCTGGAAGACAGCGTACACTTTAGTCCAACCCCTCCTCCAAAAACAAGAAGGCCTGCCCA
Source organism: Sebastes umbrosus (assembly GCF_015220745.1). Classification (NCBI taxonomy): domain Eukaryota; kingdom Metazoa; phylum Chordata; class Actinopteri; order Perciformes; family Sebastidae; genus Sebastes; species Sebastes umbrosus. Next base: position 2,004,167 of record NC_051279.1, on the reverse strand, counting down.
GATTGAGACAAGTCCAGTAAGCTTTGAATGGACCCAACGGAATAGAAGAACAACACAAGCTGTATTTTAAAGGGACAGTGTGTAGGATTTGGTGGCATCTAGTGGTGTGGTTGCAGATTGCAACCAACTGAACACCCCTCCGCTCAATCCTCCCTTTCCAAGACTGCGGTAACGTGAGCTGTCGAGTGCGAAACAAAGGTAACGTCGTTCGCCGTTGCTCAAAGGCCATCCTTACCATAGAATCAGAATCAGAAATACTATTGGACTTTACAGTTGCTCGTTTATATAAGCATAAAGAAATGTTAGAAAAAAAGGAGTATGTAAAATGTAAATTATGTTCATATTGTTTCAATATATAACACAATATATGTAGAGTAATATAAATAAATAATAAAATAAGAAATATGTACAAATGTGTGCATCAAACATACAATACCCTGTATAACCACAGTGTAAATAAATAAAAATCTATTAAGCGTGTTAAATATAAATGTAAGAATAGTACAGATAAGAATTAAATATGAATTTTTCTTGAAATGTACAGTATAAGCGTAGTATGCCAGAGTATTGCACAGTTGAATTATTGTGTAAATTATTGTACAGTTAAGCATGTAAGTAAGTAAATAATAACACTACTTGAGGAGCAACAGAAGTCAGACGGCGTCTGGCGGTACCACGGTTTTACACTCTGCGGCTCACGTTGCCGCGGTTTCACCAGCTTGTCGGAGAACTATGGCGGCCTTCAGGTAAACGTAAAAACATGAAATGCTCTCTCTAGTTTGTTCTGGGCTAATGTAGAAACATGGAGGGGCAATTTCAGGTGATTTTATACAGTAATGAACACATAGTTGTGAATATTACATATTACAAAATGGTTCGACTGCCGAGAGATAAAGTACCTGGATCATCCGGTGATCTTCCGCATCTATTGAGCCCATAGAGCGGGCGCAGCAGTGTTTCCTTTAACTCCGCCTCCCAGCCCTCGCTCCATCAGCCTCGGTCTGGGTCTCATTCACAGGAACGGAGGAAGGGAAATTACTCTGGATTCAGCTATTAGTGCATTTTACGACTTTTAGGACCTTATGATTTAAATAAGGACTATTAGAGTGTTCATACTGGGAGGTTTAGTCATCTCTTTCCCAATGTAACTCTATGGGAAAAAGCCCTTTTGGGCCCAATTGCATCATGTGACGAACACGGACGTTGCAGTACCGCCGTTTGACCACTACAAACATGTATGTTATTTATTTAATGTCTCCATAAAGACTCCTTTGAGGTTATGTGTAGATTTGTTGCAGCTCTTTTTCAGCGGCTAAAAGTTTTCTGGAGGTAAAGACCTTTATATTGTAGACAGCACCGGAGTTTAATTCACATTAATTTAAGGAATAAACAACATCTCTGTACCGTAATTTGTTTCCACTAAACCCTTCTACAATATTTTCCTCTCTTTTATCTGTTCCATTAGTTCCTGTGTGATTCAGAGTAATAGTGAAAAATGACTTACCTCGCAGCTAACCAGTCTCATCAGGGACTGAGAGAACACCAAAAGACGACACATAAAGAGAGTTATCCATGCAAGCAGGAGCTAATGAAGAGTTTGCTCCGTCCTCAGAGGAGCGCCTTTGTCTCTGCTCGAGCTCTCTGAGAAGTGTTTGGTGGGAGGACAGGCGCTCACAGCACTGTTCATTTGCCCAGACAGTCAAGTCCCTGGGGAGGGAAGAGAAGGCGTCGCTGGCGAGGAGCTCTCAGACACATTTGAGTGGTCTGCTTGGCCCGCGCTACAGTTAGCTGTCTCATTCCCGGTTCTTCTGTACCGGGCCGCATCGACCCTCACTGTCAACGCTGGCAGACGTGTTTGGGAAATGCCCGTCTTATGTGCTAGCATATGGTAGCTTCATTTATTTTCAACCTGTGTGGGTCAAGCAGGTATCTTATATTATACAGTACACAGTAAAGTACAGTATGTTTCGCATCCTTCCTTGATTTCATCTTAAAATGAAATTGTAGTCAACTTTTAAAACCTTGTTGATTAACTAACACTATTAATATGTCAAGATTGAGAACCTTGACAGCAGAAAATAAAAAAAAACTTATATTTTAGATACATAAAATATACCCAAATTCACAAACATGTAGGATATTACTACAGACATTCCTGCAATCTTACATCGCAATACTACTTTCAGCACATTGTTCATCTATATTAGCCATCGTTGCTACTAGCTGGTCTGACAGGAGAAAGCCGGCGCGTGCGTGCCGCTGGTGGTTGACCATCCTGAATGAATACTGAATGAATACTGAAAAAAATAAGAAAAATGTCTGCACTGTAACAAACCAAAGTAACATTTTGTTAACCCACCCAAGCCGCTGCAGTTGGGCGGAAAATCACCCAATCTGGCAACATTTCTTGAGCGTAACATTTTTCGCCTTAGATCGCAGAGGATTTTGGCAAATTTTACTTGGGCGCTACCCACATAATCAGCTGTGCTGCTCATCCCACAAATGCATGATCCTTACAAGTTGGACATCATTGTGAAGGTAAATAAACAGGCTTTCCAACGATGTAAAATACAATGACCATTAGCATTGGAACAACAGAGAAATAGTTGACCAAACACACATTTCCAAACTTTTCTTTCCGAGTTTAGTACGGGGTTTTAAGCAGCCGCCACGCACGCAGCCACGCACGAAGCCACGCACGCAATGCAGCCGTCGCCACGCGCTCCTGACGTTCCCAGTGTGGACGAAGCGTAAAGTGGAAATTTTTGGGGATTTGATTGGATTACTTTTGAAGTAAACCATGTTTGCAATACAGATACTACAACTAGAAAACTTCAAATGGCAAGTGTAATAGCATAACTTCCCATCATGCAAGTGCAACATAAAACTGAAAACTCTTGAGGATGAATTATTATATCGTAATGTAGAAAAAGAATGATGGAGTACATTTGTTATTTAAGAAATAATTGTTCATTACATCACTAGTATATAGTATATAGAAAGAGAAATGTAGTCAGTCCTGGTATAGGGTAGAATAGGCTGATCTGCTTATTGTTACCATATTCTTGCTCTACAGCACAAACCTGGATTATGTGTGAAGTTGCTTTGCTTTTTAATAAAGCATATGGAAAGCTAACAATAAGGTGATTATCAGTTTATAAGAATTAGATAAGGAAATCTATGGTAAAAGAAAACCTGAATTGAACCCAGGAGATGTAAAAACACAGTGCATCCTCCCGTCCCAGCACAGCCCCTTAGGTTAATGCCTCCAGATAATGCAGCGCTGCCCACAGTCTGAACCCTATGCTTAGGTAACACAGAGGCTAGGCTCGGCAAACCCTATCTCCTAAAGCAGACATCAAGTCTGAGGACAATTTGTATGCAACTTAAGTGCGATCCGAGCGTGAGCTTCAAACTTGAATCGGCCTCTCGAGTCGAAGCAGGTAGTCGTCACCGGTGGGCGGACGCCAGGTCTCACTGAGCGTCTCACACTTTTCCTGACAAACATAAACTTCTCTCGCTCAGGGCTGAATATAGCAACACAATCTTGGGTTATATTAAGAAGCTCCATCCAATGTACTTATTACAGGAGTGCCACACTGAGGCCCGTCTCCTCGAAGCTCAGGGAGAGGGATATATAGTGCAAATCAGTGCAATCATACACCCACAGTGAGTTATATTAAACCTATGTGGTTAGTGTCAAATAATACTATTCAGCAGCTCTGTGCCAACTGGTAATACTGCCTCCTCTCCTGAGAGGATCCAATATTAGCCTTCCAGTTGGTAATTATGTCACTTATATTGAAATCATGCAATAAATCATAAAAGCTTCGCTGTATATTCCACGTTAATAAAAGTATATGTTTAAGTCAGTGTTAAGTTCAACTGTTGGACTGCACTTTAGTTCCTGAGTGTGTTGGAGTGAAGCGCCACCAGCAGAGAGAGAGTTACAGCATACTCTACAGGGAAATAAGTGCCAGAATATTGAATACACTGCAGGGGCGGTTCTGGGGGAGGGGCATTTGCTTAATCCTCTGAGACCCACAATAGCCCTGTTTTGTCTTTTTTTAGAAGGGTACAGGAGGTCTTGGTCTTTAGGGGGAGATAGCAGGTCAACAGTAGACGTCACATAGAAGTGGTGTACATCATCTGAAAGCTGGGAACCTGAAGATTAATTTGAGGTGCAGCTCAGCACTGTGTGTCAAGTTGTTCTAGTCATGAATCAGAAATAAACATGAATGAATTAAAACCCCATGCTCTATTATGTCTCATAACTAATTTTTGTATTGGTACCATTTGTTGCACAGATTTAGTGCTAAATTTAACAATTTTTACCTCTCAATAATTGATAGAAATTATCAATAATCCCTCCAAAATACCACATTAAGACACCAAGACCTTGAGGAACACTACAGAAAAAGCCATGCTGTGATTTGGTTTCAAAAACTTTTGACATTTTGAAGATTTCTACAAGAATTGCATTTTTCAGCGATTGGATGGCGAGCACTTGTGTGAACTGCTCAGAAACCCCCTTATTGTCCATCTAGCTAGGAAAGCCATCCATCCTTTGAATGCTCTAGGTCTCTAGTTTGATCCATCCATCCTCTGAATGCTCTAGGTCTCTAGTTTGATCCATCCATCCTCTGAATGCTCTAGGTCTCTAGTCTGATCCATCCATCCTCTGAATGCTCTAGGTCTCTAGTTTGTGGCTGTAAAGTTTCATGAGGCTGTGATTATCCTAGAGGTCACCACAGGTCGTTTTATACAGTGAGGTTAAGTTTAAAAAAATGGTCTCACTACAATGAAATGGCTCCTATGGGGACTAACAACATGAATCATCATCATCAACCACACGGACCTGATGGGGAAACTGACTCTTTTGTGGAGGAGGAAATCACTTTTTTTCTCGTAAAGTTATAACTTTATTCTCGAAATCTCAGATTTTTTTCCCCCCTCAATGTGGCCCTTATACTCCGTCCTAGTGACGGAGGAAGACTCCTACAGTCTTCCAAATAAACATAGTATTTACATCAAACGCTTTTCTCTGAGTCCGACTCAAAGTAACCACAGGAAGTAGCACCCTGACTTGAGTTGTGGAGGTTATCATGATTAAAATGTGTATTATATTATCAGTCTTTCCTTGCTGCTGAGATACTGAGCCGATTGCACAACACAGGTCGAGAACTGTCCTGTAAATCGGTGGTGGTAACCCGAGGAAAGAGAAACCTCCAGGTGGTACCACATAAAGACATCATCACTAGAAGAAGAGCTGTAGATAATGCACCAGTCTGTTGTATGTACAGCAAAGAGAGAGAGAGAGAAACACAAGCTTTAATGGAGACCCAACTGCAGATGTAAATACTTCAAACCTGTAATTTTCCTTTCTTTACAAATGGGAGGACTGAGCTCATTACAGTTTCCCCCAAGATAAGCTGTGGGCTGCTTATAAAAATTATATGTTTGGAAGTTCAACTAATTCCATGTCACTGAGTGCATGCATTAGTAATTGTGCAGAACACGTCTGGCCTTTAGCTCCGTGTTGAGATCTGTCCTGATGATACGTTCTAGAACAACCAATACCAACACTAATGAAAATGAACTCGCACTATTCAATATACTGTGATTATGTGCTCTTGAGACACTATGACGTCCTCGCATCGTACCTACACCCGGTCATGCTCTTACACATTTAGCTTTTTGTTCTCATAAATTTGCTTTGTGAGAATTTCCCCTTATTCATCACCGAGGCATCGCCATTAACAGAGCACCAGTAATGTGGTCTGTAAGGATGTAATTAGAGTGGCAGAATAATGAGTTATGGTCTCATAAATCATGTTGGTAGGCAGGCAATAGTGCACACTAGTGAAGCACCAACAAACAATGGTCTAATTACCCGCCAATTACCTGGTTAATAATGCTTTTCCCTGGCCAGCCTGTTGACCTGTCGCTGAGATGACGCTCACCATAATGGATCTGTTAGCCGAGGAGGGAGTCTCAGCGTGGAGGAGAGACACAATCCAGAGGCTTGGACTGGCTTGAAGAATAAAAGCAATCAGTCTGAAACCATTGCTTTCCATCTCACAGTGATTGTAAGATAGTAGGAAGTTATTCTTTTTGTACTACATTTATTTGGCAGGTATAATTACTAGCTACATTACAGATTAAGATTTTATTAAATGTTTGATGATCAGCGCTGTCAAAGTCAACGCGATAATAACGCAAATTAATTTTAACACCACTAATTTCTTTAACGCATTAACGCAACTTACGATTTTTGGGGTTGTAGCGGTGCTCAGTTTTAAAGCTAGAGTGAAGATAGTGGTATCATATGAAACTAGAAAAACCTGAGGAATCCATTGGTACCAACCATGTTACACTAGATTGTTGCAAAAGAGACTAAATAACGCTCCAAAGTTACGCTAGATTTTGGCGAGGAAAAACTGGCATGGCCATTTTCAAAGGGGTCCCTTGACCTCTGACCTCCAGAGATGTGAATGAAAATAGAGTTAATCGAGTTAATCAGACAGCGATGGCAAAACACCCGTTTGACTGGAATCTGTTTAATGATTGGTCAGATGATTAGATGGAAGTGTAAAGAGAGTGGCCCGGCCGGACCCAACAGAGGGTGAAGAGACCTTTCCAAACCTGAGTTTAATAACGTATGTTAGAAAGACGCATGCATTAAGCTATCATAAAATGTTCCATAATCCCTCAGTTTTAACACCACCAATCACGTCCCTGCCTCCTTCTCCCTCCCAATGACTGACCAGCACGTGCAGGCCTGGTCCCGCCTCCCCCCGCCCCCCGGCTGGTCCCTGTGGCCACAGGAAAAACTGACTGCTTATTAATTTGTTTTTTAATTGAATTTCTCCCACCATTTCTCCGCTTAGTTAATCCCTGCACTGGCCTGTGGGCAGATGATTGGCGTGTAATTACCGGCTGCTGGCATGTGTGCTTTCTCTGGGCTTCTCCTCTCATTCTGCTCACCGCTATACGGCAGCGAAGTCTTTTTTGTTGATCTATCTCTCCTCTCCTCCCGTCTGGTCTTCGTTCCTATCTTCTCCCTCCTATCTCCTGCCCGTTCCTCGCACTCCAACTGTCTCTGTTCTTCCCTCTCGCTCTATCCACATATCGGAGGAAGTATCGCGCCCCATAGGGAATTTAAAGAGTGGGAGTGGGGTGGAGAAAATAAAAAAAAAAGAACTACTCTCTTATTTTTCTTTTCAGGATCAAGAGAAAAGGAATGGGGCCCCTTTTTCCATTTTGTAATCATTTTCTGTGCTGGTCTATCGAGCGTGGCATCAGTCAGAGCAGGGGCCGAGTTAAGCTTCTCCATTCTTTGAGGACACATGTTAATAAAACAAGCAGCAGATAACAGTAATTACCTCTCAGTGGCTTCTGCTCCTCACTGGGGACACGCTGCGAGAGAGAGGTCTGCCTCTTCTCCAACCCGTACGTCCAAAAGATTAATTCTGTTTTTAATTAGAGCACACCCTGAGTGATACACCAAATGTAGCCTTCCCTCCATCCTCCTCGCTCCTTTCCTCCTCTGCTTCCTTGCCTCTCTGTCTTCGCCGTATTAGCATAAGTAATTAGAGATTCCTATTTGCCTGCATGGTCTCGCAGTTTAAATTGAACGTGTTGATCTCTTTTGATTCTTCTGTAGTTTGGGGCTGCCTGTCTTGTACAATTAAGATAACGTTCCAGGGAGGGTGGTTGATGGTGGGGGAGGTTGGAAGCCTGCAACCCTGCTCTTGAAGCGTTATCTCTGTTTTGTTGTAAACTCTCCAGAGCTCTGTGGAGATTTAAGAGGTGAGGAGTGGAGCTTATGCATGCCGGAGCTTGAGGGCCAGCCGCCTCACTGCAACATGAATGTTCAGGGGGACTCCAGGTTTGTGTCATTTCACTGTTTTCACCTCAGACCAAATCTACAAGAAAAGAAAGATCTGCACGACTTCATCTAAAAAAAATGTCTTTGACTAAAATCAGATGTACAGACATCAGCTCTTTGTGTCATACTAGTACAGGGGTCTGCAACCTGCGGCTCTTCAGCTCCTCTCCAGCGGCTCCCTGTGGATTTATAAAAATGGAAATGAATAACTGTTCTTTGTTTACATTTTCATTTTTATTTATCATTGTTGTAGGTCTACGGTACGAAGGTACGGCGGAGTATTAGGGCCACATTGTGGGAAAAAAATATGACGAGGTGCGAGGTGGCGAGGTGGATGGGTCAGACAAACACAAGACTTTCAACCAGGAGTCTTAGTCACGTGACACGTCAGTCCCGTGAGTCGCTGGTCAGTGAAGTTAACGTCAACCACGACCGTTTCCTAACCCTAAGTGATTGTGTTGCCTAAACCTAACTTCCTGTGAAAACGGAAGTTTATTTTGAAAGGAAACTATTCATGTAACAAGCGTATATTGACACGCCGTCCCTGGTCCGTCCAAAAGTAACGCAAGAGGGGGCACCTAGAGCATCGGGCTCCGATACCAAGCGGCGGTATTTGACGAGTTGTGAGTGAGAATGTGTTGGAATAATATCAGCATATCTCACATGTCTTCATCAGAAAATGCTCCTTTCAGAATAAGACCTAATTTGGAAAATCTAATCAGAATATGCGGTTTACACGATCCGTATCAAATTCTGAATATTGTCATATTTGGAATAATAGTGAAATATTAGTGTGTGCATGTTAACACAGTCAATATCTACAGTCAGATGACTTTGCACTACTTGTGAGATGCTTTGAGCTGAACAGGTAATGAATCCATTGCTGTGACCCGTTCCTCGCCACTCTGAAGCAACAGTGTGCTCTCCAACGCAGTGTCAGAAGCCGCGTCTCCATCTCTCATCAATTTGCGACTCTATTTAGCATGAATTACGTCGTCACGGACAGAACAGCGGGACTCATCGCTGAGAGATTACTCTGCGTTTCATGCAGATGGGTTTGTTGCAGGAGTGTGTGAGAGGGATGCTTATTAAATCTGCCTGAACAGGCGAAGCAGGGAGGCAGAAGAAGAAGAAGACACCTTTTGAATGGCTGTTCTGACAACATAATTTGCATTCTGTAATTAACTGTCTGTCTTAACCCGCCCCCCCTCCCCCAACAATGCATATGCATACACACACACACACACATACCCACACACACACTCAACTGGGGACACTGGTAAACATTTCTCCTCATGTGAATTAGCTGTGTGTTGCCGTGGTGACAGGTCTTTATCACAGCCGACACAGCGAGTGAGGTGGAAGTGAAGCTGACAGGTGGGTTTTAGTTTGCATGAGTGAGACAGAGGAGAAGACAAGAAGATGAGGGGAAATAATGACTTGAGAAAATATATTTGAAACTGCCTCGACTGAGGTTTCTGACTTTAAAGTAGGGCTGTCAATCGATTAAAATATTTAATTGTGATTAATCGCATGATTGATTTGCGATTAATCGTGATTAACTATACACAATCTCACATTGTTCTGTTCAAAATGTATCTTAAAGGGAGATTAGTTAAGTATTTAATCCTCTTATCAACATGGGAGTTGACAAATATGCTGCTTTATGCAAATGTATGTATATATTTATTATTGGAAATTAATTAACAACACAAAACAAATATTGTCCAGAAACCCTCACAGTAGCTCCGGTTGTCGTCTTTGTTCTAATGACGGTTGTTAGCCGAGCAGTGCTTTCAGGATGAGCCGTTTGTGATTATACATTGCATCATCTTCTTCTAAGCAGTACTCAGGAGTGAAGCCACAGACATTGTGCATTCTGCTCCGACTGGTATTCAGTACTGTAAGTATGCAGTATGATTCTGTATAAGTGGTTGACACCTGTGAAAGGCTCCAGGAAGTCTGAGTCCAGAGCTGTCAGCAGCAGCAGAGCTGCAGACTTTGCTCTGGTGTCACTACAGACAAACAGCTCAGCAGAGTAAACTCTGGATTCTCCAGCAAATATCCACACACACACACACACACACACACACACACACACACACACACTGCAATGCAAAACAACTGCTGTACATCCCATCACCGATACCAGGGAAGGCATTTATGATTCTGAACTCTGAAGCTTTGTCATCCATACAAATTAATATGAAAATGTTAATATTGATTTTGTTGGACTGTGAAGTCAGAATATTGTGTTTTCGTTAGCTTAGAATGAGCCCTTCATATCTACATAGGGAGCAGGACCTCTTCATGGAGTCCACCATGTTGCTCCGCCATGTTTCTACAGTAGCCCAGAACGGACAAACACAAACACTGACTCTAGAGAGAGACCTTTTTCATTTTGACGTTACCTGAAGACCATTGTAGGTTCTCTGAATGCTTGGTGAGCAAAGGGGTATTCCAACCCGGTCTCACAGGAAGGGGTATAAATAGCATAACATTACATGGACATTTTGCGTGTCATGAGTCGCATATTAGCCTTTTCGCGTGCCATTTGTATGCCGCTTTTTGCGTGTCATCAGAAACCACTAACTTAGGTTCAGGTAAGAAAACTACTTAGTTAGGGTAAGGGAAAACGTCATGGTTGGGCTTAAAGTAAGTAAGTAAACTAAGTAAAACATAATCTACCATCCACCTCCCTCCCTGCCCACCAGAGGTTTTTATACCACATCACTAACTCTTACTGTAGCATTTATATGCGGATGCGTTTACATTGCAGTCAGTAGAGGATACATGGCGTACAAACGATACGCGGGAATCAAGAAAGGCGTACTTATTGCTCACTAAACGTTTTGCGCGTTATTATGACATTTATACGCCTTTTCGTTCAAATGGGCTGGGGGTATTCAGTTGGTTGGTAGCTGCAACCTCAACGCTAGACGCCACCAAATCCTACACACTGCTCCTTTAATAGCTTCTCTAGTAGCTTCAGACTACACGATATCAGCCCGATTATAGCCCGACATGGCCGTCGTAGGGCGTCGACTCGGATCAGGAACGATAAATGAGTGTCGTGTGCGACAATCGATCGTTTTATCTTATCTCTTATCGGTAAGCCTGTATATATTAAGACGGCGGTGCCGGGAGAGTGTGTATTGTCGGAAAAGGGGACCGACGTGTAGTCCGTCATGTGTCGCGGCCAAGTCACGACAAGAATTTATGACTCTCAATCGTCTAATCTGACATAGTGACCATCGTAACTGTCAAACATATGGTGTAGTCTGATCCTGGCATAACCCATAGTGGTTGAACTCTACAAAACTTCACTTCAATAAAACTTCATTGGTCTTCATTTTTTTATTTTTCTCTGTTCAGCTGACCGTATAAAAGCTATCACAACACTGCAGTCTGGTGATGTTCTATATTAAAAAAAGCTGTATGGCGAATGCGTGTGGGGGTCGGGCAGTGTGTACTATCCCGTCAATCGATCAGTACCGATCGGAGAAAGGACCCGAGCCGCGGCGTCTTGAAGCTCAGTCTTTTGTGAGCTTAACAGGAGCAGCGGGTTTGGGTGCAAATGAAAACCGGGCCATTAAACAGCGGCCAGAGGAGTGTCTCCATCTAATGGCTATTGAACAGGCCACTCTGAACGAGAGGTAATCAAAGCCGAGTGTAATTACACACTCCTCTGTACTTTTCCAAAGCCGGGCCATTGTGCCCTGAGCTCTCCACATCTAATGACACAGGTAAAGGATCAAGCGGAGCTGAGGATGAAAAGTGACAGAGCAGGGATGCAATTATGTACCAATTGCAAGGCGGTGTTCGCAATTTAGCCTCACCACCAGGGCAAGAATGATAAATGCAAAAAAGAAGAAGAAAATAAAAACCTACCAATAAGGCTGGAGGATGATCAGGAGGATCTATTTGCATTTGAATACTCAGGGACTGTTGCTATTGGACGGAAGTGATGACGATGATTTCTTTCATGGAAAAGCCATCAGTGATTTTTAGTCAGCCATTCCTTCATTGATTATTTTTGAAGCATATACAGTAAATTGCCATTTCTGTGCTATGCTCACATTATCTTGGCAATCTTGATACAAACAGAAGGAGGAAAACTTAAAATAATGCTTTGAGCTTCTGAATGTTTTGACTTCTTTGATTGTCGGGCTGCTGAATCTTCACTCAACACCACATTAACTTTTCAAAGACTGTGACGTTCTCTGACTATTCGTGTTTTTGTGCATTTATTTTGTATCTCTTAAGGTGTTTCAGTGCTTTTTTTCTTTAAAGCTATGAGGAACTTTAATTTTGTGTTGATTATGGCGGTCCCCGTGGACAAAAGTGGTAGTGTTTCTGAGCACCGGACTCCCTTTAGAAAACCTCTCGTTTCACTACAGCAGGGTCTGACTGACAGTCTGCCTCACGCAGTCCTAGTTCTGGTTCTCCCGTCCCTCCCTTCCCCCCAGCGAAACCCAGCAATACGTCCTATATATATATATATATATATATATATATATATGTATATATGTATATATATATATACATATATATATATATGTATGTATATATATATATATATATACATATATATATATATATGTATATATATATATATATATGTACATATACACTGATCAGCCATAACATTAACAACATAAAGACCACTGAAGTGAATAACATGGTATATCTCGTTACAATGGCACCTGGCAGTGGGGAGGGGGGGGATATATTAGATAGCAAGTGAACATTTTGAACTTTTTGTTGGAAGCAGAATAAATGGGCCAGCGTAAGGATGTGAGTGACTTTGACGAGGGCCAGATAGTGCTGGCTAGACGACCGGGTCAGAGCATCTCCAGAACTGCAGCTCTTGTGGGATGTTCCCGGTCTGCAGTGGTCAGGACCTACCAAAAGTGGTCCAAGGAAGGAAGACCGGTGAACCGGCGACAGGGTCAGACCCGAGGCTCATTGATGCACGTGGGGAGCGAAGGCTGGCCCGTGTTGTCTGATCCAATAGAAGAGCTACTGGAGCTCAAACTGCTGAAAAAGTTAATGCTGGTTCTGATAGAAAGGTGTCAGAACACACAGTGAAGAGCAGTTTGTTGCGTATGGGGCTGCATTGCCGCAGACCGGTCAGGGTGCCCATGCTGACCCATGTCCACCGCCAAAAGCGTCTACAATGGGCACGTGAGCATCAGAACTGGACCACGGAGCGATGGAAGAAGGTGGCCTGGTCTGATGAATCACGTTCTCTTTTACATCATGTGGATGGCAACGAGTTGGAGGTGTCGACTCGGCCTCCAAATTCTCTAGATCTCAATCTGATCGAGCATCTGTGGGATGTGCTGGACAAACAAGTCCGATCCACAGAGGCTCCACCTCGCAACTTACAGGACTTAAAGGATTTGCTGCTGACGGCTTGGTGCCAGATACCACAGCAGACCTTCAGAGGTCTAGTGGAGTCCATGCCTCGACGGGTCAGGGCTGTTTTGGCGGCAAAAGGCGGACCTACTCAATATTAGTCAGGTGGTCATAATGGTATGGCTGATCGGTATAGCGTTTCCATTTCACCTACACATTGTCTTTGAAGTGTGGGAGGAAACCCAAGCACCCACCGGAACACAGGAGGAACATGCAACAGCCACCATATTCACAGATTCTGTTGCCTCTGCCTTTACAAGTCTTTATTGTCCCAACCTGCCTTTACCTGCTCTTACACACACACACACGCACACGCACGCACACGCACACGCACACACACTGTTTTCTTGCTTTTTTGCAGTCCTCTCAGGTGGCTTTGTCCTCATGCATTAATAATTGCCTCTGGCAAAAGTTGATTGCTGTTAAAGTGTCACTAGAGGTGATCGACAGCTGCTTTGCTCCTGACATTTACAAGCTGTTGAGAAAGACGCCCTGTCGCTCACTGCTGATCTTCTTGCAGTTTGATTTAAGAAGGAAATTGGAAATCTTGTGAGAGAGGCATCCTTTCATGCCATTCTTCTAAGAGTTATGTTTTATAGGGAGCGGTTTTGCATTAGTGATTTACCGTCGATGGCACACTGTGTAGAAAGCAATGTGATGTTCATAGAGCACAGTAAAAATAAGGAGGGTTTAGTAAACGTCTTTAACACTGGCATCCTGGGGTTGTGGCTTCTTAAAGACAGTTGACATTAGTTGTTTTTTTATTTAACCATGACTACAGTAATTACCTTAAAAAGGTACTGTTTGTAACTTCTTACACGTATAAATCGGGTCGGTGTCCAATGAGCGCCTGCGTGTGGCTACGCTGTTCAGACAAGACTCCAACACAAACTACAAGGAAGCACCAAAAACGCAAAGTTATATCTAGTGAAGCCCGTTTTGCAAAACAGTGTAAACTCTTCCAGCTCCAGCAGACTGCTGTGTAAATTCCTCTAACACCATACTGGAATCATCAGCATATTGATTAGCTGTAGCTGCACCCTCCATTATAACTAAGGTGGACAATAATAATGTGGAAAAGGTCAGATTATTAATAACAGACCAATATCGGCCTTGTATATTGGTCTGACCCTTGTCTGATACTCCAAAAAGTCACCATTCACTTGACAGCATGATAACGGCTCTCCAGTCTGTCGCAATAATCCTTTCCACAAAGAGTTAGCATTGGGCAACAAGAGAGAAGCAGAGCGGCCTTAACCATGTAGAAAAGGGCATTTTCCTCGACTAGTGTGTTTCAGCGACTGCGGGCTCTCTTATCTGAGAGTGTCAGAGGGAGAGAGAGAGGAGCTCAGCTAATCCAAAACAGCTCTTCTCAGCTAATCTCAAATGAGATGGAAATCCAGACAATTCAGAGGGCCAAAAAACATGCTGCCTCCGTCCTTTAAGATCTTGCTTTAGGGGAAAAGAACATTAATTTACAAATGTGGTAAGTCACAAAGTAGTGAAGCAAAAAAAATAAAAAATAGTCTAATAAATCAAAGAAGTTACACTGTGCTTCGGAGCAAATTCATATTGTTGTCATAAGGCACGAATGTTCATAACATCCTGCCTGTCTCCCTGCAGCATTAAACACTGACACATAATGTCTGCCGGTATTGGAGAAACTGCCCCGACTCTATTATTAAAATAGCAGAATTTACCCTTCTCTATCATATCATGCTTTATTATGGTCTCCCTCGACATTAGAAGAAGACTGGGCTTCTGAAAACTTTTTTTTGCCAGCAGTCACCTCAATATATTTTGATTGCCTAAAAATAACCAATATTCTGTGTTTCTCCAAGAAATTAAATTCTATCAAGGTAGAATTGCTTCTGAAAAGAATTTAAACCATCACTTGATACTAATAAATCTCCAGTGATGTGCACACTAACAAAAAGACGAAATACGTAGATATCCTGGCATACCAATGATAGTATCTGATTAAAACATCTCATTTAATCAATTCAGTGTAAGAGCTTTTATGAATTTAGATTAAAAGGAGGCACAAAGTGATGTGCAGTACCTCACCACCCCATTCCTTTATCCATTTCTGCCATTTTAAATCCATCAAAGGTAAAAAAAAGAAGAAACCATCATTAGACACCGGGCCTAATGACAGCACTACCGTCAAATTTAACAATTTACCACATCATGATCCATTACAAGGGATTCTAGTTCCATGTCTAGGGTGACCATAATTTCAAAACCCCCAAACCAGGACCTTTAAATGTACTGCATGTTCATGCTCGCGCACGTTCACCATAGGCGTTTTCATCAGGATGGCTAACGTGGCGCACCCGTGGCTCCTTTGAGCACACAGTGGGGTCAGAAAGAAGGAGTTACTATATAGGGGGGGCATTAGAGGCTGTGACAATCATGACTTATCACATTCAGTACTTTCTCCTCCTTTAATCACAGGACTATCCCCCTTATGACGCACTGACAGTTTGGGACTCCTGTAGAGAGTTTCCCTCAGAGGAAACGTATTGCTGTCTGGGACTTTGTACATTATTTTTCAACTTTAGTTTTGAACTGTGAAATGTTGCCAACTGGCTGACATTGTCCTCGCTCTGACTACCGTTACACTCTCCACTAGCACCGCACTGCTGTTGTTGTTTGCTATCGTCATGTGACAAACTACCTGCAATCAGTTCTTCTTCGCTGCTCTAAAACAGCAGCTGCCAGTGGCAGCCGTGATACATCCAGGGCGACAGCAGAGTGAAGGCTGCTGTTCTGGATCGGAGAAGAAGATTTGATTTGAGAAGTTGATTTTTTTCTGGGTTAATAAATTATGGAATCGTATCGGTGCATAGACTGACGTACTCGCCGATACTTGATACCAAATTTTGGGCAGTATCGAATGCATTTACGTTGCTGGTATTGGTATCAGAACACCTTTACCTTGGACCCCTCGCATCGGATAAGGAAAAAAAAATGGAAGAAACCTTCAGGAAGAGTAATTGAGGAGGGATCCCTCTTCCGGGACGAATGATAAACACAATAAAAGCAGTAATAGTAGCAGTAATAATATTAGAAATATGACTAATAACAATAATAGTACCCGTGGGTGTTAAGCAATGCTGTGGCAGCAGGTGCAACCTATCCAGGTGTAACCACGATACATGGAAACCTGCGAGACGAGGAAACACAAATACTCCGGGGAAGAAATCAAGTTAGTAACATTCATTAATGGGACATGAATATATACAGATGGAGAGGAAGAGAGGAGCTCAGTGTATCATAGGAAGTCCCACAGCCTATAGCAGCATAAATAGGGGCTGGTCCAAAGCAGCCTGAGCCAGCCCTAATTATAAGTGTTCATCATGTGGACATACATAAAGAAAACATTTTGACCTGGTGATGGCGCTTATTTATCTTCATGGGGGGGCATGAAGGACAAATTTCCTAGCAATCTATTCAACGAAACCACAAATGTCAGGGGGAAGTCATTAGGGTTAACCATCTGAAACCATGAACACCTGTACTGAAGTTTGTGCCAATCTATGCAGTAGATGTTGATATATTTCATAAGGACAAGTGAAAAACTTTGACCTGCTGGTGGTGCAAGAGGAAAAAGTCATGCAGACAGTGGATTGTGTCCCCCTATCTTTTACCCTGGATTAGCTTTAGTAAGGGATCCCTCCATCAGGGCCAGTATTGAGATGAAGGTACGTTCACACTACAACAGTGTAAAACATGCCGCTCCAAACACCTCCATCAAACTCTGACAGCAAAAAGTACAGATACGTGCGATTCTGGAGTCACACATAAAACAAAAAAAAGGTGCAGAGGAAGATTCATTTCTGCCAACACATAGTCCGAAAAACCATTAGCACCCTTTCCACAAATCTACCAGGTAAAAGTCCCATTCATCACAGTCAAAGACAGAAAACACAGACGGAGAACAGATCAGTTTGAAGTACCTTCTACACACCATCCACAGGTATGACAACACAATACCACAGCCTTAACTTGCATATGACTGTGTGTGTGTGTGTGTGTGTGTGTGTGTGCGTGCGTGTGTGTGTGTGTGTGTGTGAGGCAGTGACACAGCCATTCATCTTGGAGGACCTGGCAGAGAACACCCCTGTCTCACTAATGGTGTTATTTGTTATTCAGACGCCGGGCAGATGCATTCTCTGATTCACCATACCCTTCATCTTTGTACACATTAAAGGGACACACACACACACACACACACACACACACACACACACACACACACACACACACACACACAAATTCGTTATAAACTGAAACAAAGCAGCAGAGATCTGAAAAAAAGAAAAAAAAGAAAACCCAATCTCCCGAGCACTCACGGTGGAAATCGAATTGTGGGGTGACCACATGGACAGATTATGACACCATGCCGCCCCTAGGTCATGGATTGATTACTGAACAGGCCCACCGGGCACAGGCCCAGGGCCCCAAAGTGTCAGGGCCCCCCGGGCCTTCACCGAAAAAATGTCACTCAAAGAGACTCAAATTGACCACAAAGAAAAATAAAATGACTACAAAGAGACACAAAAAGAGTATAAAGTGGCCAAAACAACAACAAAGAGACACAAAACAACAAAAAGAGGCTAAAGAACTATAAAGTCTAAGGACTCTATCTTACACGCGGTGCAAAGCGGCGCACAGCGCAGCACAACTGTCATTGCTAGTTCCAGACCGACGCAGTTATCATTGTCACGCCCAGCGCCCACGGCGTGTAAGTAGCAAATGTACTTGCGCCCATCTGTGCGCCCTCATGGGCGTGTTGGTCTTAAAATGAGGTGTGGTCAGGTGCATTGCTATTTCTGTCGTACAATGAGAGCAAAATAACCAGAGTCAGATTCCTGGTAGCCTGATGTGTGTAGGTCTACTCATACCTGGACATCTGATCCAACAAGACAAACATTAACAGCGTAGCATAGCGTAGCATAGCGTAGCATAGCCTGGCACGGCGGCCACATATTCATACACACAGTTTAATCAAGCGTATGGATAGATCACCTGCATTAACGTTCAAAAATACAATTTATCATAGCCTGGCACGGCGGCCACATATTCACACACACAGCTGGCAGCAACATCAGCATAAAATCCAATTTGTACACCGAACATAAACTATATAAACCTATTAAACAACAATAATGAAATAGACCATTAGTCCATAATTGTAAATGATCTTACTGTTGATGATTCCAGCAGGAGACGACGGGGCTTCTTGGTGTTGAACCCTTTCAGAGGTGAGTGGAGACAAAGAGTTCAGTCTGATGTGATGCCCTGATGCCAGTTTTTATCACCAGTAGGCCTTGTTCTGGGTCCAGTAGGGTGATGAGGGGCCTGTTACGCCCCGTCTAGGGAGGGGGGGAGGAGCTCAAAATAAAGTATAAAGGACGTTCCCTCCCCCGGTCCCCAAACTACAGTCGCAGGACTAAATTTTAAGGTTAGTAGAAAAGATTTATTACTAAAAATCAAGTTAACAAACAATAAAATGAAACAATATAACTCAGAAGGCCAAAACAACAAACTAAATAATTTATCTGACTAACCCTGAACTAAATAAATAAAGCAAACAAGATGACAATTCCTAAATGTGGCTCCCTAGGATACAGCAGAAACAGGAGAGAAGATGGTAGTTCACCCCGACCCCTGAAGTCTATGTTTAGCAACAGAGAAAACCTACAACAAGTCACACAGTTATGAAGCCAACTAGGGCACTAAGGCTACTGATTCAACTGTAGATCACAGCTTTAACACAAAGGTTTGGAGGCCGAGGACAGAACAAGGCTGCTGTCAGACTACCTGAGTATTTTAAACTGCAGAGATGATGGTTGGCCCAATCAGCAGCCGGCACACCCCAGACTGAACCCACACCTCAAGCCAATCAGAGAGATAGAGCACCTCAATGGGAAACAAAGATCCTCACCAGACAAAGACACTCACTCTGACACAAAAACACAAACACATTTCAATATACGGTTGAGAATGATGGCTGAACTTCTTCCTCCTGCTCCTCAGGCTTCTGTTCCTCAGTGTACAGGTGTTTCCCTTTAACAGGTGACAGTGTTATCTGGTGACATTCAGCCAAATGCATCCGCAAACTTGTAGTAACTTTTATGTAACTGGTTGACATAGATAATAAACACAGAAGAGAATTTATTTAAAATGGATAAAGTAAAATTCAAGGCTTTCTGTTTGACGAGGCCGAGAGACGCCGGCTGTACGCTGAGTGAAAGAAGACAGACTGCTGTGAGATGACTTCACTTTACGGTCGTAGTCAGATAATTGAAACAGCGCTGACTGGTATTCACTGGATGATCCAGCAAAAAAAAAGGAAGCCTTCTGATTGGGTGGTCCTGAGTGCCACAGCTACACAGCTGATTGGTACCAACCATGTCTTACTAGCTTGTTGCAAAGGAGGCTGAATAACGCTCCAAACATACGCTCAAATTTGGAAAGGAAAAACTGTCATGTCCATTTTCAAAGGGGTCCCTTGACCTCTGACCTCCAGATCAGTGAATGTAAATGGGTTCTATGGGTACCCACGAGTCTCCCCTTTACAGACATGCCCACTTTATGATAATCACATGCAGTTCGGAGCAAGTCATAGTCAAGTCAGCACACTGACACACTGACAGCTGTTGTTGCCTGTTGGGCTGCAGTTTGCCATGTTATGATTAGAGCACATTGTTTTATGCTAAATACAGTACCTGTGAGGGTTTCTGGACAATATCTGTCATTGTTTTGTGTGGTTAATTGATTTCCAATAATAAATATATACATACATTTACATAAAGCAGCATATGTGTCCACTCCCATGTTGATAAGAGGATTAAATACTTGACTAATCTCCCTTTAAAAAGGTACATTTTCAACCTAAATACCAACTAATTAGTTTGTCATAACTTTTAATTTATATGTGAATATATATAGTTAAAGGGACTGTTTGTAAGAATCAGAAATGTCTTGTTAACAGCGACACCTGTGGCCGTTAAATCAACAAAATTCAGCGTCCTGTTGCTGGCGCTTGTGCTCGCTCTACATAGACATGAACGAGCATCCGTCAAAACAGTGAGGAGACACACGTCAGCTAAAAGCACAATATCACTCTATATTTCAGCTGCTTGGCAGTAATGTTAGCTGACCAGACGAAGGTCTCTCCATGAATCAATGCTGATCCTAGTGTTGGCTTTTCCTGCCTCAGCCTCCCGACCGCGGCCGGAGGGAACAGGGGAGACGCCGGAGTTTTGGTCGGAGACGATAACGTTTCTCTCTGCGGAGCCCCGTCACTTCACAAGACACGGGAAACCTCTGTTGGTCTGGAGGAGCTGCAGCAGTTATTTCTGCACAAACGTCCACTGAACATTCACTAGATATTCTCAGAGCTAAACTAACTCTTCTGCAGTGTGGAGTGAGCAGCATGCACGTGAGAGCGGCGCGAAAGCACGAGAACTAGCACGGTGCTTGTGAAAAGGCAAGCAGAGGAGCAGAGTACAGCAGAGACTCTGGTCCTGGAGACCAAAGCTACGGTCTCCTCCGCGTCCTCCAACTGCGGCCAACACTGTTTAACAGACGGGCTTCACTAGATACAACCAAGAGGTCTTGGTGCTTCCGTGTAGTTTGTGTTGGAGTCTGAGTCTGATGATGATTTATACGTGTAAGAAATTACAAACAGTCCCTTTAAGCAAGCTGAGCTCCTGAAGCTTTTCAACTTTGTCATTACAAATCTACTGACACGTTGCCAGCAATGTTTATCCACAAAACGTTTTAACAAATTGTTTCCATTCAAATTTGGACAGATTTTGATGCATGAACTATAAATATACATATTTTTAAAATTGGGTTTTCCTTTTTAAAATTGCTACTTTGGATGTCTTGATTTATCCCTCTGGTTTTCCTCTATCACTGTGATTGAGCACGACAGGGTCACTGGACTGTCATCTCCAGCCGGCAGCCGTCAGCGCTGTTAATGGAATTATGTGATTTTGTTTTATACAAACACTCAGTTGCAGTAATAGCTTTGCTTCAGTATCTCCACACAAGCTTGATTGGCCAGTGCATCTCTAGGCAGACTGATGCATTTAGGAGCCAGTCTTCGGAGAGAAACCATGAAAAAGCCACAGAGAGATATACTACGTCTAGAGCACTGTTTGGAATTTCAACTTGCTGCCAAAAGTGGTGTTTTACTAACGCTCTAAAAACACAAAATAAGCTAATCATCATGGTGAAGTATATCTAAGCATCTTCTACATCTATTTTAGTATAACATGTATGGCAATCCACTTTAATACGTCACCATGAGCTGCTGTTGTGTCTGCATCTGTGTGGAGATGTTGGTGAGTGGCTGCATCTCACATCCGGAGATGGATGTGTTTAACTTTAGCAGGATCCCACACGTATTCTGTCAAACTAGGTTTCTGTACATACTCTGATGGTAGATGGTGGTGAAAACCATCCCAGGACACATTGGCTGAATTCTAAACCGCATACTAAACCAGTAGTTCTAGTATACATACTGGCCAAAATGTAGCATGTAGTATGCGAACAAAAGCAAAATCTCCAGTATGCCAAAAATGCCCAGATGTCGTACTGATTCGGAAAAAATCTCCAGTATATCAGTCTACCTTGCCTAATGTATCCCACAATGCAAAGCGCTAGACCGCTACAGGTTGCGGTTACAACAACAGCAGCCAAAAATGGCTAGTTTTTTTTACATTTTTCGTAGCTATTTCATCACTATATTCACTTCTAAAAGTTTTTGAGGCGAGAAATCAACTGTGTAGATTTTGAATATTGGCAGTTTTACGATATTATATAATCGAGCATTCGCTCCCACGTTTTTGGAGTTTAGAAGCTCAAACTGCTGTGACAGCTAGAAAGCGCCTGCTGGGGTCGATTCTTCTCCAGCCGGGTAGTCACACTCAGAGACCGCTATGAGCTGGAGCTCTCTAGAGACCGGTCTGTAGACGAGAGGCTTTTATTTCCTTGTTGACGGATAGTTTGTTTAAATATCACTACACAAATATCCATAATAAATTAACAGGAACCTGTTTATCTGCTTTTTTGGAGTTGAAAAGCTCCACAACCTCCCACGGGCGGTATATACTGTATACTGTATTCTTCAGTAGTATGTAGTAGGCGGTTTTGAATACAGCCATTCTCTACTCTTCCATCGTATGCTTCTTTTTCCTGCCTGTAGCATCCTTTCACTCCCCATCTACACCGCTGTACAGCCATAAGTGCACATCGGAGACTCCCTCTGAGCGCTCTCAAATGAATGTTTTTTGTGTGTGTGTGTGTGGTCAGGACTGAAAGAGGGGGTTGATATAGAATTTGTGCTATATACATACAAACAGTTTTTTTCCCTTCTCATAAAATGTCAAAGAGCCATGTGGTTTCTATCAGTCTGAGTCTGAACAGCACATTAAACATGTTGCAGTCGTCTTCTGGACTAAACCAAATGAGCCTCCTGGATCTTCATCTCTCTTTACGACCTCTTGAGGGCGCCAGTGGTCTTTTCCTCCCCACCAGCAGGGCTAATCTGTCAATGGTGTGTTTGCACGTGTGCGTGCATGCGTGCATGCGTGCATGCGTGCGTGCGTGTGTGTGTGTGTGTGTCTACATGTATGTGTCACATGTTCAAGCAGGAGAGTCATACTGTTGGAAATCCCCCGTTTATGCAACAACCACTGCATTCAAAAGAAGCGGTGACTTCAGTCTGGGTCGCCACACATCTGTGTTGCTTTTTACACCATATAGTAGGGCCTACTGTATGATATAATTAGCATGTTTAAATAAGCATTAAGTGAGAAATATTGAACGTTATACTTTATTAATGTCAAATGTAGCCATTTATATAGTTTAATTGATTAAATGACTATGAAAGAATTTCTGTCTTGGTCACTTAATCTTCTTGTTTTGTTGTATTGCCTTCCAGACCTCTGTGATTTATGTGTCATAATAAAATACAAACAAACTGACAAAATAGTGATAATCAACGATAATAAAACATTGTTATAATAAGAAACAGTTTCATTCTAGTTTATGGGTTATACATGATCAAATACAAGTTGCCTTTTTTTGCCAAAAGAAAAAAAGAAAAAAGAAAACAATGAAACATATTCTCCATATTCATCTGATGCTAGAATAAACTATGTACACATTTACAATACACATGAACACACCGAGCCAATTATGAGCTGAGCACGGCCGCAGCTTGTTAGCACCATGGTAGCTGTAATGACACAACAATGAACCATAATATTTATATTAATAAAAAAAAATATTTCAATACTATATTTATTTATTTATTTTTTTTGTTCATTTTTAAACAACAGAACAAACATTCACAAACGTCCCCAATAATAACATTCTTGGTACAAACAAACTTAACAAACCTAATATTAATATAAAATAAGCCAGTATAGATACAGGAAAAACCCATTATATTCAAAAAATAAATAAAAAGAATATAAACAAGTAAAAAAAAATAAAAGAATAAAATTAAAAAAAATAAAATAAAATCTATTTATATATATATATATATATATATATATATATATACATACATATATACTGTATACATATACATACATATATATATACTGTATACATATACATACATTTATACATACATACATACACATATACGCACACGCATTATATACATATACGAAAACACATATACATATAATCAATTAAAAAATCAGTACAATTCAGTCATCATCCTATTCCATGTCCCTATTCACAACCATCCTGCTCCAGCTATGATACAAATTACAAGCTTATATTACTACATTTATGATCAAACATTTGCTGAGCCTCCGGCTCTGTGACTACTTCACTCAGAGCAGCTGTCAATCATGACACACCCCCTTTTTATCATAGCATCAAATAACGAATTAAAACCAAACTTATCAGAAAAACACTTGAACAAACATCAGCGTGAGAAGAACTACCTGAAATAACAGAAACCATCTTTGGGAAAATTTATTTGACGTGTACTTTGACTTTTTAGTTTGGCCCATGTCCCATCTGCTAACATGGAGAGGGGCGGGGTTTATGAGCTATACTGCAGCCAGCCACCAGGGGGCGATCCAGATGTTTTGGCTTCACTTTTGTTAGATTTTTCTTTCAAGTTACAGTCAGTGTTCGTGTCCCGCGTTCACGTTCAACGTTCAGTTTCATTTTACAAAACATAGTAGTTTTAACCCCTTGTGTCATATTTACATATTTAACCTTTTTGTTGGGCCAGGCCATTATCAGCCTGATGTCATGTTTTTGAATCATGATTCCTTGGGTAATGCAGACATACAACAACAATGAGACGTATATTCCAGACAATCCTGTACTCTAAACAAAGTATCCCGGTGAGATATGGCACGAGGTAAACTTGTTCACATTTTGCTCAAAGTTATTAACATCCAAAGTGGATCCAAATTAAGGCTTTTCAAGATGTACTGCTTTATTTTCATTCTTTATGTCCCTTCCTGACATTCACAATCACCAGTGAAGTATGAGAAACCCTCAGAGTGTGCTGCTTAACAGTTCTAACACTCCTCCAGTGTGTGTGTGTGTGTGTGCGCGCGTGTGACAAACCTCAGGCTGCGCTCACATAAATGAAGACGATGCCTCCTTTTTGAGACTAAAGGTACATTGGTTGTCCGACATGCCACACGTGTGGAGACATGTTGCTGCTGTGGGATTCTGCTATCAGAAATGGACAGGGACTTAATGACGCTCTGCGGCTGTCCTCTGGGCGTTCTGCGGTGAGAGCTGGCGTCACAGGAAACTCGGCTGGATCTCCGTGGCTTTATCAGGGCCGGCCATTGGGCCGCTGCTGGCTCATCTCTATCTCTGGATCCTCTCTGGTGCTGAGCGCCTCCGAGGCTTTCTACCCCTTATCACAGTGAAATACATTAAAGACAAGATTAATATGAGAGAGAACACTACAGGATGTTCTGCAAAGACTGAGTCAGGGATCTTCAGCCACATCCCAGTTGACAGGAAATGGTTGACTGGAAATGTGGATGGTGGCTGAAACATAAAGCTGAAAATGTAAAATATATATCCTACATCCATCAGATATCATTCGAATTCTTCAAAAACAGTCTCACAGGTTTCTGAGTATTGAACATATAGGATAAAATATGTACCATGCAATACAGTCCAGGGATCGACATTAACCATGACCAAAAAAAGCCACTAAAATCTCCCCTGTAGGTGGCCCCCCGTGTGTCTCAATGAGATTACGGTGTCTGTGTCCTAACTGAATGCGACACGAGCGAGTGTCAGTGACAAAATCAGTTTCATTGCATCATTTTCTAAGTTAGAGAGCAACGTTTGAGAAGCTCAGGGCCTGTGACGGCCATTAGACTGTATACAATATGGACGTAGACTCCGTGACGTCACCGTTGGGTTTGCGAAGGGCCGTTGTGAAAGCTCAAAGTGGGCGGCTCCGGCTGTCGCCGTCTTGGAAGTGACATCACAGCCTAAGTCCTGGCTAATTAAAAAAATGGGCAAAGAGGTTGATCGTCGGTGGAGCTGAGGCGGGCCGGGTGATGCAGCAGAGCAGACAGCAAGCACCTAGCGACCCGGTACGACACCCACCTGTCACTCAAAACGGCCACGCCCTCAATTATGCCGAACTTTAAGCCTTAATATAATTTAAACAGGTGAGTTATATTAAAAACTCGTACAGTTGTCATGAACGGGGATATTAGCTATAGAGACCAAAACCGTTTTTGTACCAGGCTGTAAACGTGTTTATTTCTGCTGTAAAGTTGGGTATTTTAACATGGAGGTCTATGGGGATTGACTCCCTTTCGGAGCCAGCCTCAAGTGGCCATTTGAAGAACTGCAGTTTTGGGCACTTCCTCATTGGTTCCATTTTTCAACACCGAAGGTTGCCACTTGGTGACAACACATGCAAGAGTTAAAACGTCAGAAAGGAACAGTAGCTTGGGGCCAAACCGTTCCGGACTTTAAAAGTGAAATTTTTAAAATAAACTCTAAAACAAACAAGCAGATAGTGCAAAGATGGCAGATGTAATGTGTTCTTGTTAAAATCCTGGCGGCTGCATTTTGGATTCATTGAAGAGAGAAGAAGGACTGTTTGCTGCAGACAGAAAAAAAGGGAGTTGCAATAATGTAGCCACGATGAAATAAAAGCATGAATGACTGTTTAAAGGTATTTGGTAGACAGAAATGGCTTGAAAAAGCATGACTGTATGATGGGTTCGATGTGGCTATTCAAAGTGAGGTTGCTGTCAAAGAACACACCAAGGTTTCTACACTGCAGAGTAATACAACAGGATTATGAACCTAGTATGTTTGCAATTTCAGTATTGGAGGAAGTCAGTGTCAAATAGAAGTATCTCTCTCTCTCTCTCTCTCTCGGAGGTAAACCTGGGCATTGTCTGCGTAAAAAATGGAAACTTGTGTCCCAGTGGCAGCCTGTAAATGGTGAACAGAATGGGGCCAAGCACCAAATCCTGAGGAAACCCACCATACAGCCTAGAGGTGGAATACCTATCAGGCTTTTTTGGCACTTTTGGCCGATTGATTTGCGTTTCCATTACTCTGTGTGTACCCAAGTGCGTTGGTGGCATTTGTTGAGGTCTCGTCGACTGCAGCCAACCCGTTACAATCCCCCCCCTTCTCTCCCTCAAACAAGCGTGTGTTAAGAGACTCAGCTCATGTTTGTGCAGGAGACCAGAGAGAAAGACAATCTGTGGTTTGAGGTTTAGTTTCTCTCCTGCATCCCTGTTTGTCCTTTCATATCTCTTATTTATTTCACCGTTTGGCTTTCAGCTGTTGGCTGTAAGAATCGTGTTAAGCTGATGAAAACCCCAAATTTCCTGATTTTGCTGCTTCATAATAAAAGCTTTTAAATAACAAAATATCGGGGGTCTTTTATTGTGAAGAATTTATTGGACATGAAATGTGTTTATCATCAAATTAGCAGAGCTTTGTTAGCGGTTATTCTTCACTAAAAACAAATGTAGTAATACATCAGGGATAAAGAGTACAAGCAGCAAAAATAACAGGGGTCTTTTATTGTGAATAATATAGGAAATGAAATATGTTTATCCACCATTTTACAGCTGTTCCTTTGACCGCTAGTTACAGACATGGTTACACGCACCTTCAAGCGGTGTAGCTCTGGTGTAATGGAGATGCAAATCCCTGCTTTTCAGAGTCAAACTGAGTCAGGCCAAGCCAAGCACATGTGTATGGAAAAAAAGGGCTCTTGACTCAGCCACACAGAAAGTCCTGTCTGTAAGGTATGATTTGAACCATTCAAGGGCTGATGCCCACCCACTGCTCAGAAGGCGACAAGAGGATGGAGTGTCAAACGTTGCACTGGAGATCTAGGAGTACTAAAACAGAGAGACGTCCAGCAGCAACTAAAGGCAAGTCATTCATGTCCTTAACAAGGGCAGGTTCTGTACTGTGGTGGGCTCTAAAAAGACTCAAGTATTGAGTTGTCATTTTTTCTAAGAGCTAAAAGTTGATTTGGCTAAAAAAGGATTTAATAATCCCAAATTTCCCAAATAATCCTCCAAAAGATCGGTTGCATTAATGCGTTAAAGAAATTAGTGGCTTTAAAATGAATTTGTGTTAATGCGTTATTATGGCGTTAACTTTGACAGCCCTACATAGAACTAAAATTGTTGAATTTATTTGAATTGAGTCTGGGAGTATTTTTTGAATAGCACACTACCAGAGGGAAGGGAGCTATTTAAAATGTTCTGTTTCAAAAAAAGGGACAAATTGTGTTAAAAGCTTGTTTAGAAAGTGAAAGGGGGGATGTCCATAGGACAGGACGTTGGTTGAGAGACGAGGTTGAAGAGAGATCCAAGCAGTATTAGGCTAAGTGAGTAAACAAACTGACAGAAGATCTACAGCAAAATGAGATAACAAAGATACGATAAGATAAAATTCAGACAAAAAGATAACAGACCAGAAATACAGTTACAGTGCAGTAATGTTTCTCCCACATTTATTAAAGGAAATAAAAGTGAGTAGTTTCTAAGATATGACATGCCGTTTTTACCCCCACCACGAACAGGTCAAACACTGTAAGAAATATACATGTTAACTGGTCTGATTCCTCCTCCTATCATCGCTTTCATCCATTCACCTTGAGTGCTACAACATTTCCCCAGCATTTATTCTGATCATTTATTCCAGACAAGGTCAGTTGAGTGAAGATGCACTCTCATTAATTATCTCCATAAATGATGCATGAGAAGAGTTCAATCAATCTTAATTTCACACCACAGAGCCTTAGGAAAAGACCAGAAAAAAATCAAACCAGCCATCATACACATCGTAAATATTACACAGAATACATAATCACATGCAACACACAACACATGCAAAATACACACCACAAAAAACATGTCCTGTACATGCAGACGGTCAGAAGTCGGCTTGAAAAGCAGTCTGAAGACAATTAGTGAGGTTTGCGTTGCTTTAAAGCAACACGAGGTAGTGTACAGTATATTTTATTGTGCAATGTGCAGATTAGGAATTACAACACCATCAACTGTGCTGCATTCAGAATGAGATGCTACCACACAAATCATCCCATATGTTAAAAGGTTTGTGTTGCTAGTGAGAGTATTATTCCAGTGTGTATCTGGCCGTAGACCTCTGACTCAGCTCAGAGAGTCCAACAGAACACCAAGCGAAGTCCTGAATTCTAAAATGATGGACTGATAATACTGTAAACACAGCTGAAGTGTGTTGTGATGTCGCTGCCCGTTCTCACCAAATGGCATATGACTGACAAGACAATTTGTCGAAGTCCTTTTTGCGTGCAATCACAATGCTGTTCTTGCTTTTCCAACCCGGGTTCTCACTTCCAACTCGTCAAATACCGCTGTTCGTCAGAAAGAGCCCCTCTGCACCGACGCACGGAGGTACCACTTTAGCAACAGTATGTGACGAACCAGGCTTTCAACTAACTCCAATGTAAACCCACCCGCAGCGTTATTCAACGGTCGGAGCAAGTGATGTCGTATTAATAGCGTGAGAGTCTGTTCAGGGCGGGAGGGGAGATGGATGGGTCAAACAAACACAAGACTTTCAACCAGGAGACCGCTGATCGTGCCCCGTGTATACAACTTTAACGCAAATTTGTCTTAACGCCACTAATTTCTTTAACGCAAACAATGTTTTGGAGATTGTAGGGGGCTCAATAGAGTAAAGATACTGGCATCATATGAAACTAGAAAATCTGATGAATCCATCATTGATTGAATATTTTAATCGATTGACAGCCCTTATGTTTATAATCTTAGATCCCCTGTAAATTAAAAATGGGCTTGAAATGAATTGTAATCACTGATTAAGTCCACAGGGGCAGTGGAGGTAGAAGATATGTGCTCAAACAGGAAAAAGAGAAGGTGCTGCCTTTAAACATTTGAAACAATGAGGAAAAGAAGAGTTTGAAGAAAAACATTCTTGAATTCTGTTAAAAGCACGGACATCACGCCTCACGGCAACAAACCTTTTTCACAGCAGACATTTTGACATGTATTTGCGGTAGGAAAAGCACACTTATGCTGCTCTTCGTACTATGACAAGTCAAAATGTGTTGTGTGAAAAATATAGACACAGGTGTAGACACTCACCATGCGCTGTCAGCTACAATACCGAGAAGCGAATTGCTCGCATCCCATAGAAAAAAATAATAATTGGCCCGAACTTTGCTTTTTGCTTGAGTGTCACACTGAAACACATATTTCACAAACAGCTTTGCTGCGCTTGTTGTCTTGTCTTTGGAATCCCATATAGATGGTCATACTGCATATTATTAGATATTCTTATCTAATATTTTATGTAGACCCCTGTGGCTGCTGTGGCCTGAGGCAATAACCTATTTGCGTAATGGTAACATCACCCTCTAGCGATGCCAGTTGTACACTTATAATACCATCCTCCATTACCGAGTTAAAAATGTGCGTGTTAACTTTTGGATGTCAGTGGAAATGTGTAGCCCAGTGGTTCTCAAACAATGGTGCTCTCTCTAGTGGTACACGGAGGAATCTCTGACTATGGATTCCTCTTATTGATGCTTTTGCCACAGTTACTCATGCACAATGACGCATACGCACGCTGTATCATGTTTCAGTTTGTTTTGGTCTGGAGACACGGCTGAGAGAAAATAAAGCGCTCAACAACATGGCGCTACTAAACCTGAGGGGGTACAACCTATTTTTCCCTGATAAAGCGACACTGTGAACAACAAATCAGTGTTGAAATCAGCAGGAGGAGAGTTAGTAACGTTAGCTGTTAGCAGCCGGTGGGCAGCACAGTCCTGACTGGCTAAATACCGGAGATACAAACGTTAGCGGAGGTGCCATTGAGTTATTATTATGAGGCATTTCAAAGTCGGCTCAGGAAAAATGCCTATTAGGCGAAGGTAAATTACAACGTCATCATGATGCGTTCAAATGTAATCTTGTAAAATGTAGTTTTTGGTGAGAAACTTGATTAAATCCAGTTGTTTGAAGGAGATGTTTTCACATCAATATAAAATAGATATTAGAGAGAGAATTATGAGCTGTTTAACTTCCTAACACTAGCTCGAAGCAGCTTGCCAAGATTTTTTTAATCAGAGCAAATATTTAAATAATCATAATCATTTTAATTGTGTGTTTTTATGCAAATAACCACTATAGATGAGAATAACAAAGTACAGTTCAGTACTGTGTACAGTAGGCTACCCTTCCTGCTTTTTGGACCTGCAGTGCATGTTTTTATATGTTGGCATACTGGGGGATTCTCTGTTTTGTTAAGTTTTGTTAATGGAAACATTGCTACCAAAAACACTCAGTCCTGTACGGTTAAAAAAATCCTACATATAATGTCATTTTCTTAATGATATGCTGTTTGGAGTGATTTTCAGTATAATAAATGCTGATAAATAAGTGCGCAGTATGTTTTCTGTAAACTAATGTAGTGATAAAATAGAGGTTACGTCTGACAGAATTTGTTTGGCCCCCGGCAACAATCTGGGTTTCTCATGTGGCCCCCCAGGATAAATAATAATTGCCCACCCCCTGGTCATAATGGTGGTACTTGGAGAGTCAAATATTTTCTGAGGTGGTTATGGTGTAAAAAAATTGAGAACCACTGGTCTAGAATGAGTGTCGAGAAAACAGATTATGGGCTGCAAAGTGAGTTTTGAACAGTGAGAAATCTCAGCAGCTGGTGAAGTCCTGTTGAGACGCTGGTACTGATCATGTCGTCAACCCTGCTAGATATATGCAGTAATTGTGTGCTATTGGGAAGACAAGAAGAATCAAAGCTGAGATTACTTCTTTTTTTTTATCCGAGGCGTAACAGTGGACAGAAATGGAAGAATCATGCAATGCCACGGTCTGTCCATCACCTCAGAGAATACATCCACAACAAGCATGATGGAGGGTTACATTGCTAGAAAGAGCAAACTGATTCCAGTCTGTAGTTTCTCATTCACTTGAAACAGCTGCTTGTATTCCTGCTGGGAACCTCAATAATCCCTGCTGGACTCCCACTCAGTCACTCAGCGACTAGCTACTGGGAGTCGGCATGCTACACAGCTTTGACCTGGCTAATAATGCCATATACTGTACACTCTGCTCAGTCCTGATGAATGGGCGATGTCAGGGCTGTGTGTCCAAATCTCACCGTTCCTCGGCCGTGTGGCATCTCCTCATGAATAAATTGTGACTTTGCATCCTGTGCACAGAGTGGCTTTTCTTGTTACCACGGAGGAGGAGGAGGAGGTGGAGGCTGAAAATTTCATGACTTCTAAATTATTCACGGCACCGTTAGATGACAAAAAACAAGACACATCCTGAAAACAAAAAAAAAGATAATCTGTTAGAGGAGGAAGATCAGTGGATTAGTGGTGGGAGATAAAGGAACATGAAAATATGAATTATCATAATTTGCTCTGTGGGCTTAGTGTCGGAGGACAGTTGTGTAATTGGCTTTCATACTAAAACACTGGAGGATAGATGGTTAACATGCAGTGGCTGCATCCTCCGTGGTCATAATAGGTCTGTATTCCACCTGTCTGTGGGAAATGGAAGATTCTAGAGGGAAAAGGGAGATCACGAGACACTACATTATTAAATAAAGTGAGGGGTGAATTCTCAAAGAATGGATTGCGACAGATCGTGAAATACTATTTAATCTATTTAATTTGTGTACATAGACAAATTTTTTTCATGACGCTCAACACGAGCAACAATGTATTTTTCGTGCTTTTTCCTACAAATGTCCAGCAACACATAACGCACATGTCAATTCCCACTTCAGTCTTTTCAAAATAAAATTATTTAGTTAGGTATAGGAAAGATCGACTTGGTGGGCTTAGGCAACAAACTACTTAGTTAGGTTTAGGAAAAGATTGTGGTTTGGGTTAAAATAACTCCGTTAAGTGCCGTAACTGTACAGAAATTACGTGACAAATAATTCATCTTTGACTTCTGGTTTCACACGGGACACGAACAGCGGTCTCCTGGGCAAAAGTCCCGTCTTTCTACACACGGCGTTCGCTGCTCTTTATACTTCACGGTTCACAATTACGTGGATTAGATACGAATTGATTTTGTGCTGACCATCATGAAAAAATCAAATCAATACATTACATTTTGCGACTGGGCTGGCTGATATCACCATGAATTGTGCATCATTGGCAACCGCTACCTTCCCCGTCTCAAGGTCCGATTCACAAAAGAAAACACGGCCATGAAGTTTTGCAGCTGAGCGCAATTTGCCCTTTTTCTTGCATCTCACTGTAATTATCCACGTGGCAAAGTCTAAATGTGCTTGAGGCCAATGTGTTGGTTGTAAAAGTCAGAAGCCAACTGCAGCAGAAACGAGAAGTGTTAGTGGAGCTAACTGAGTCTTTGCTTTGTGGTTTTTGCGGCTTGAGAGTCGACAGCTCCAGTTCTAGCACTTGGTGTTGGATATGAAGCTTGTCATATTCCTGTTTATCCGGTCTTTCAGGGAAGGAAACTTTGAACTACTGATCCCCTACTCAACCAAGTAGATGAATTTCTATGAGAGAAACCATTATGGACAGGTCAGTTTGGCCATCTTGGATTTTCAAGTGTCCAATCATTCATATTTGCTAAGCGTCCCGTCGGGAATCATCATACCATATTTGGTGCTTGTATCCCTATTTGCATGATTTTTCCACTATCCGCTCCACTATGTGTCTCCCCATTAAGAGAGACGCTTTTCGAATTCACGCACGTCGAGGCACAGCAGTGTAACTTCATCGATTATTAAAATTTCATTTTTTTCCTCATGTGTTTTCAAAAATTACATGTAGGGGAGCGTTATTCATTCATTTTTCATTATCTGTCATTGCATCATGTGACTGCATCTGGAAACAAACGAGATGATTGTTGGACCAATCCACCCAGCTATGACCAATTTGGTCCCCTAGGCAAGATTTTAGCTGGAGCTCCTCCACCTATTTTCCACCTAAAAAATTCTGTGGGTTAGACAATTTTTTTTGTGCACTCCCAAAGCGCACTGCTGGAGGGTTCTCAAACAGTGTTATTTTTGTGCATACAGAATTGACTTAGCCTCTTAAACTGCTTATGATATAGCTACCATATTGACCTTGATTGTGAGACAACCCCCCCCCCCACCCCTCAAGACTCAGTTTTTGAAAAGATCAAATCTTGTTTTTATGAAAAATAATTAAATCTGACCAGAATGCACATTGAAAAAAACAAAAAAACAATACAAGGTAAGTTGATATAAATTATATATTTTAAATTAAATTATTTTGTTTGAATAGGCCAAAAATAAAACTGCAGCCTTCCAGTAGGCACCCGCAACAAGGCAGGGATCATTTCATCAGTCAACACTACATCTGGCATTCTATTGGTCGGGGAATTTTGACAGGCTTATTGCACAAAAAAATCCAAGAGCAGAGGACAAATCTGAGAGCAGACGATTCACGAGCACACAGAAGCAGCCTGAGTGTGAGGATATAGGTTGAGCAGAAGCAGAGCTAACCCGAGCACATGCAGGGGCTATTTGAGTGTGAGGACAGGGGTTGGAGGGGAAAGCATTACAAAATCTGAAAGTGAAATTAATAAGTCGTGCTCTGAAATTGAAAGACCACGCTCTTGAATAAAAATAGGAAATAAAAAAAAGCTGCATACGGTTCCCCACCTCTCTTAAGCCCTGAAGAAAAGGGCGTCATCACACCCTGATTGGCCAAGAGGGAAAATACACTGAGCTGCTCTCAATTGTTAATCAGGAGCCGGCAAAACAGGTGATCTGAATAACCCTCCAATCAACTCAGAGGAATGATGACACTCAACTAAAATGAATTAGGAAAAAGGAAATGACGGCAGATGACTGAAGAATGACAAAACAAAGAAATTGACATTTTTAATTACTTTTTGTGTAACAATTAAAGTGGATTAAAGTAGTACAGATACACTGTCTATCAAATATTGAGCTTTAGGTGTTGATAGGCATATGTTTTTAACTTGGAAGTGAGCTAGGTCCCCCCCCCCCGCTTCCACCCTTTATGCTGAGTTAAAGGTATAATATGCAAACACGACACATTAAATGCACATTTTATATATATACACATTATATATACACATTTTTATACATATGTATAAAAAATATTAAATTTGTTAACATATAATATATAATAATATAATCTGAATCCCATGTCTTCCTCCCCTAGATGACACATAAATAAGGAACATGAGAAGAACATCAAGAAGCACTGAGACCAAATACAATATGTATACATGAAATGGTGTTGCAAGTGCAAAAGAGAAATAACTAAATAAAACAACACCGTCGGTTGGTTTTCCTCCTTTCTTCCCTGATTTTTTTGAGGCACCAGCCGCCACTGATGTGAGTAAAGGAAGTACCGGCACTTATTTGTTTCCACTTCAAGCACTGAATAAAACAGATATAAACCAAGCACAAAAAGATGCAAAATGACGACGAAGAAACACAAAACGACCACAAAGAGACGCAAAAGGACGACAAGCAAAAAACATCTACAAAGATAAGACAAAATGACCAAAAAGAGATGCAAAACGTGCAACAAAAACAAGCTGAATGTTGGCTCAAAAACCCCAGGCCTTTCATCATAATGTGATGCAGTTCTGCTCGACTGTGTTCATTAATGCTAATGAGGAAGCACAGTGAGATTTGAAACAGGTTTAATCTGTGCTTCAGCTCGGTTTCAGCCGTGCCTTGCATGTGGGTTTTGCCGTGTAAATCCAGTTGTTCTGTCACCTCTCCAGCTGACTCACCGCTGTCTTCCTCATCGAATCCCATAAACAAGGAAAGCCAAGGATTAGTCCCGGCTAAATACACTAAGCTCATTTGATAATCACGGCTTCTCCCCAATCTCTGCTAATTAACAATGGATGTGACGAAATTAATCTACATGAATGCCTGTGAGTATCCATCGGTGTTATCGGCATCACATGAATGGATTTTGTTCCTGCATTTCATGGCCTTTGTGACTGTTTTGATCTAATTCCAGCACGTTGATAAGTAGGTGGCTGAATATCACCTCAGGGTGCCTTTGAGACCATTCGAGGTTCATACTGTAGATTTTTCTCTCTGAGTGAAATCACCGTATGTCCACTCTTCCTTTCTAAGGCCAGGCACCCAGTATGTTATCTGTTGGAGGACTTCACGTTAGATGAGGCCACAGTGACAGTTTGGTTCAGTCAAACACTCATTACGGACGGGCGGATCGATACTGTGGTATCAACACTCACATTCTATCATTTGGTATCGAAATATTGATAATGAAATCATATAAATAGAAACGTGGGTGGCTGCATCACTTCCAAACGTTTTCACTACTCTGTGTATAATGTTTGTGCCAAAGCGTGGTGCGGTGCTGCTTGTCATCTGTAGATAAAAATACAGCACTATTTGTGACGGTAAAGCGCCACACAGCAACATAAGGAACCTCTTCAAACATTCAAAAACAACACACCCTGAAAGTTATAAGGAGGCTTATTATTTAATCACATTTCTGTAAAATACTGGACTTCTCTACACTTATGGCACAAACATACATTTTGAGTTAATTGTACTGATATGTGTTTTTGTAATGAATGAATTAATGGCTGATATGTGTCATGTGATTTGCCTATTAGTGTAAAGATCTTTTTTTTTTTCTAAAATATTACAAAAATACTTGATAATGATCTAGACGTCAGAAGCATGGGAGGACAATTAAACCGTGATTCCTAGTGATGAGATTCCAAAATGACCCCATTGATACCACAGACAGTACATAAGAAGTGGACGTAGTCACTGTGACGTCACCCGTTGGTTTGTGGACTGACGTTTTGAAGCCTGGAGTTCGGCCACGAGAGGGTGGAGCTATAAGTGCAACCGAGGCGCTGAACAAAATATTTTTAGGCAACAAAAATGTTACAATTAACTTTCAATGGAGTGAAAACACACTTTGACTAAATGAACATTATGCTGTATTGAAGAAGACTTGAAACTAGCGACTCATTTTCTCATAGACTTCTATACAATCAGACTTCTTCTTGCAACCGGAGGAGTCACCCCCTTCTGGCTGTTAGAAAGAATGCAAGTTTAAGGCACTTCAGCATTGGCTTCACTTTTCAGACCCGGAGAATGCTGCCTGTATGAAACATTGTGTTGCGGGTGGTGCAGGTAGACAGGTGAAAGTTTACCTTTAACTGAAACTTTGTTTTTTGCATTACACTGATATGACTTAGGAAAAAGAAATAATCTATCTCTCATCATGATATAGAAGGGTTTCAAAGAATATACACAGTGATTCAAAAGTACAATAAAAAATGTCTTTTTGTCAACATTGCCATGATGTTCTAGTACAACCAGAGATTCAGCACGGTGTAGGCCACTGGGGCTGCATTGCAGTTTTTCTACTGGAAGGCCACCGCCGTCGAGGGCACTTTAACATGTTTTATCTACTGTAGGGGCATCCAAGAGGGCACCTTTGCTATTTTCTTCTTTTCAACATCTGGGCAAGTCCATCAGCGCAGTGAGGTGTCCTGAGCCCTCTGGTGGAAGGTAGAGTTGGGCGCCTGCGGAACAAGCAACACAAAAAATGTGTAAAACGGCCAGTTTAATGACTCATTTCTATCTTTTCATGGTGGTCATGTCTCCCAACCCAAATATAATAATTCATTCTTATTAATTTCAGTTCAGTCTTTATTGAAATCCTAAAAGAGCAGTTTGATTACAGCATGAAGCTATGGGTCAGAACAAGTCGTAAATATCACAACAGAAGCAAAAAACGCATAAAAGATAAAGACAAAGCACTAAAACATAAAGACTCCGTCCCTCTAAGACACGAAGCTGCACAAAAAGCTTCGGCAAATCATTTTGATTATGGCCGAGACATGTCGAATCATTTCCTTGAGGAATCACCGAGTCATTTGTATGCACATACTATTTTGAAAATGGGAGCCCGTCTGATCATCTAACAAGACATCTGACCTTGAGTTAGAAAAAAATCATCCCATTTGGTGCAGTCAAACACGCGCCTGCATAATTTATTCAGTTTCTTAATTGTTTTCAGGACACTCGTTTAGATGAGGGCGAGGAGCGGTGAGATCTGCTGGTCTCACTGATTGTATGATAACTAACTTGTACTTGTATTAACTTGTGTACACCTTTAATGGATCAAATAATAACTGGTATTATTCATGTCATTGAAGTAGAATAAGAAATACCTGAGATATTGTTTGTTTCCAGGTAAAGCAAACAGTCTGAAAAGTATTGAATTCATCTTCAGACTCGTGCCATTATATTACAGTGTTCATAAGTTATTTATTTATAAAGAAATATATTCTTTTCTATGACTTTGATGAAATTATAGTCTATATTCGAGGCAGAAAATATAATTTACTGAGTCACAAATAACACATTACAAACTTGGCGAAATAGGAGCTATTGGCACCGAGGAAAGAGGAGAGGCAGAGAGAAGGTGTGATCCAGATTTCTGCAGAAGCCCTCAGTGTAACAGAATCCACTTCATTTCAATTGGAGCTGAGAGTGATAAACAATCTGAATAATGTTCCTGAAGTGGTCTAATCTCTTTAGGACAGAGAGAGCTGGAGGATGGAGGGCAAGGCGGGTGAAGAGGATTGTTAATTTCATTAAAATGGTGGCTTGAGGAGTGGAGGAGTCTAGAGATTCAGCCCACAGGGAAAAAAAAAACAACCTCTCCCTCCTCCTTTATCCTGTTACATATTACACTGTCTCCCACTGCTCAGCCTAATGCTGAAACTCAATTATTCCTCCCACAGTTAGACAAATAGCCACGTCAGCTGGGGAGAGTGTTCACACCGTCCCTGAGTATATTTGTACCTGCAGTGCATTGATGTGGGGACAATATTAGCCTTTTATTAAATCTGGTCCAGTTAGTGTCATCCACCTTAGATATGATGGATATGATGCAATTTGTTCGGTTACGTGTTTAATGAAAAACGATCAAAAAGGCACCGACTATCCAGGAAGTTCCTCTGAACTGATTTGATGAGTTGTTTAGGTAGCGTGCTCTCAGCTACTGCTCATTATGGCACCTATTTTACATTTAGTCTCACAGTGTGTTCCAATCCACGTACTTCTGTACTTACACTTACTACTCTGAGTGCATAAGTGCGTTCACACTGGGAAGTACGGCAAAATGCAGTGCACTCAAAGTACCCGGATGTTGTACTCAAAACGGTCAGATCGTTGAGTGTGGAACGCTGGACACTTTCCACACTCAACTGTCGCCATCTTGGCTACGTAGCAGAAGGGGCGGGACCACGACCACTATTCAAACATACGTAGATAACAGATTAAAACAATACAATACGTAAACACACCGGTGCATTTTCAGCCAACATGAGGACACATTGTAGGCATAGGCGACGACGTTGGAAACGTAATTTCCACTCTGCTTTCATTTTTTTTCAGAAGATATTTTGTCGGGTAGCGAGCCGCGGTCAGTTGTTGCAATCGTCATTTCCGGTCAGTGCGCCGCAGAGTATTCGATTTGAGATGACCCTACCCCGCTGAAATTTACGCACTACTCAAGTGAGAATAGAGTACACAAAGTGCACTACATTGAAGTGTACTTCTGGAAGTACGTGGATTGGAACACACTGTTAGTCTTAAAATGAAAATGCTTATTAGTGTCACATTTTAGTCATTTCAGTCAGTCTATAGACTGTAAATATATCCACATTTAGATTATTTTAAGACCAGTTGAGGCGGACCCAAATGCAGACACAGGAGGCAGATCAAAAATGAACAAAAAGGCTTTATTGCCAAAAATTTTGTAGATGAAATGATCAAGGCAAAAAGGGGGCTGGGGTTAAAGCCACGCAGGCAGGCAGATAGTCAGGCAGTCAGGGCACCTAGGCACAAAGAGAACACACCTTAACACAACAAGTCAAAACACGAGCAGAACTAGGAACAAGAAAACTTCGATCAGGAGAGGCCGAGGAAGTCGACCACTTGGGTTGACTTAACGAGCTGGCCACGAGTGTCTGAGATGTCCGGGTAGAAGTAGTGCTTTGATCATCTGATTACTGCCAGCTACTTGATTGGAGTCAGGTGGATGATTACGTCATGGAGCGTGGGAAACTGCTGGTGGGAGGAGAGTACACACACACCCCCACTACCAAGCACACCCACACAGGACAGACAGGGGAGCTGAACAACAGGGGAAAAGGGAACAGACATACTAGGAAACTGGAGTTATGGTTCCGACCATAACAGATTATATATAAATATATATATATATATATGTTTACCAGAGAGTAGGAAACATGGGGAGAGAGGAACAAAGGTCCCTAAGCCTGACACAAACCCATGTTCCAGACTACTGGGCTACCAGGATGCCCCAGATGTGACCAGCTTGTATTGAACACAGCTTTAGCAGTCAGTCATTAACCTCTGGGACTATGTTGACCCTGATCCTGCAGCTGCTTCTCAACAACAACCTTTCAATGCTTTGCTGTTTGTTTTGTGAGGTAGAATAGAAGCAGGGTGTGTTCAGTTTGCATTGACAGAACTGGACCACGGAGCGATGGAAGAAGGTGGCCCGGTCTGATAAATCATGTTTTCTTTTACATCATGTGGATGGCAACGAGTTGGAGGTGTCGACTCAGCCTCCAAATTCTCCAGATCTCAATCCGATGGAGCATCTGTGGGATGTGCTGGAAAAAAAAGTCCGATCCACGGCAGGTCCCCCCCTGCTTCTACCCTTTATGCTGAGTTAAAGGTTTAAAATGTAAACGCAATACATTAAACACACATTTTTATATTATTATTATATTATATATAGAGAGAGATAGAGAGGTTTTAGGAGCAGTGTCCCAGTCAGGATGCTCCTACATATTACACAGAGACATATTCTGAATTTATATGTTTAATAAAAGATACCAGGAGATATTGGGTTTGGGGGTCCTCCCTCATCACTCAGCCTGTTCGCTGAAGCATGGAGCAGGTTAGGACATCTTCACTGGGAAAAACTGAAACAATCTGATGTTCGCTTATTTGCATCGCATCCAGTTAGGAAAAGGTGTCATGAGGCGCGGCGCAAATACGCTGGCACTGCGTCGTTAGGAATCTCTGTTCTGAATGTACCAGAGAACCTGATATGGAAGAGGGCAGAGAAGAGTACCGGCAGCTTGTGAGAAGAAAAAGTCAAGATACGCCAAGGTACTGCGTACCGGTGAGTACCGGCCCACTGGAAGCAC
Source organism: Sebastes umbrosus (assembly GCF_015220745.1). Classification (NCBI taxonomy): domain Eukaryota; kingdom Metazoa; phylum Chordata; class Actinopteri; order Perciformes; family Sebastidae; genus Sebastes; species Sebastes umbrosus. Next base: position 1,963,055 of record NC_051279.1, on the reverse strand, counting down.
TGGTTTTATTGGAAAGAATGATCAGAGCTGATATAATGGCATGATGAAATGATTATCTTGGGTTACTTTACTAGTAACTGGCTTGTTCCTCCTCCAATGAGAGACATTTATTTGGTGTTAAGTGTAACCCTCACTCAGTTAATTAATGAACCTACTAGAATGGATTAGCAGACTTCATCTGCGTTGGATTGGATACTTGTCACTAATCCTGAAAGCATAATTCAATATGGGGATATGTCAGATTGTTTAAGTGATCAAGTTGTCCTCATAAATATATTAAAATGATACAATGCAAAAATATGAATGTAGCTTGTTTTATTCAAGATCTAATTGCTATTAGCTGGGATGGATTTAAGTTGATTCCTTTTGTTGATGACGCGTGGAACTCCTTTCATCCTGAAGTCATTGATAAACATGCTACCATGAAAACAGCTGGAGTTAAAGGTAGACATTTACCCCGGATCAGCTCACTTCTTATCAGCCTTTTCAAACAGGGATAAAGCCTCGGCTAAATATCGCTGGCCTAAAGGACTGAGAAACCTACAGATACTCCAGGAATTGATGTAAGACCAAAACAGAGAATCAACCTGTTTATGCATTTAATTTATGCATACCTTCAAATTGGAGCAGTTTGTCTTCAGTTTATTTGTGGCACACGGGTGAGCTGAGGACAAACTGCTTCAATTGGTCCTTATGCTGATGTAATTGATGTATTATCTGGGTCATTGTAGACAATTCTTCTTGTACAGCAGCTGAGGGCTGAGGGGTGGATGAGTGGGAGAAGGTGAGCGAGCAGTATGTATCTGTGTATTTGCAGTCTATGTTATGTTATGCTGTATTTATATGTATTTTATAAATGTATATTTGTGTCCATAGGAACCACCCACCCGCACTCAAGGGGCTATTCTTTCTAATTCAAGCAGAGGCTCTGGGGTCACAAGAGGGTCAGGTTGCCCTTGGGACTATTCCCGGAGACCCAGCACATTTTGAAAATGCTTGCTCTCCGCCAAATTGTTGGATGGAATGACAAAGGAATGGACAGACTGAAGGATTGACAGACTATCTGTAAGATCTCCTGATGCATGCAGGCTGCTTTGTGGAATTTGGTCCAAAAGTCTAATTAGCACCAATTCAGTTTAGGTTTCTGTGATATTTTTGAAGTATCAACAACATGAAATCGTACAAACTGGATCATGTTTGACAACTGTGCCAACCCGGTCTCACTTCCAACTCTGCACAATGCACCGAGGTACCCTTTAAGTGTCCGTATGAGACGCACCGGGCTGTCAACTAACTCCAATGTAAACCCATCTGCGTCATTATTAGATGGTAAAAACAGCTGATGTAAGATCGACAAAGTGTGAGTAGGGTTGGTGGGAGTTGAGGATGGATGGGTCAAACAAACACAGGACGTTCACTCTTTAGACCGCTACGTTAGTGTCCCGTGTGACACCAAGTCTACTTTGACTTATTTTACCATCTCTCACCACATTCATGTCATACACACACATAACACGTATAAAGCGGCTCAAGTGGAGCTATTTCTGACTGTATCAGTTTATTATGCGGTCGATTTGAGATGGATTCATAGTTTTGCATCGATGTGGTCGTATCTAAGACTCAGTTCATCTTTACACCCCTACTATGTTTGAAGTTTATTTTGAAAAGACACTATGCATGTAATGAGCAGAAACTGACACGCCGTCCTGAGTCCAAAACTGACGCTATAGAGGGGAACCGAGAGCGTCATAGTCTGAAGCGTAGAGGGCCACTGACCAGGCTGCATGTGCCTTATGCATCACACAGCACACATGCAACCCTTATTACTGTATATCCACATCTTCACGACTGTCCAGCGTTGACAGCGCAGATGGGCCTGAGTGGAGCTACGGTGTGTCATCACGCTGCTTAATGTACAGTATGTTGCCGTAGATGAGTGTTTGAGTGCATTTCAGTGCCGTTTACTTTGGGCTGTTCTCCTCCATCTGCTGCTGCAGGCTCCAGGGTGTCACCTCGTCACAGTCGAGCTGCTTGATTGGCTCCTCTTGGTGATGGACAGTCTTGCAACTGAGCAGATGGCACCCCGCTGCACTGGCAAGCAACTGCAGTTTCCTCACAATGGGTTTGTCTGGTGTGTGTGTTTGCGTGCACCATTCATTCATTTAGCCTTAACTTTGGACAGAGAACATTTATTTTCAGCCTGTTTAATTTGTTTGATTAATTTCTTCTTCACGTCTGCAAGAAGCTTTTCCAGCAAACAGTTTAAGGCTGAAAAGGTGTTGATTCAACAGCCATGGAAAAAAATCTGCATAAATAACACCAAAAGGCGGAGATAGCTGCAGTATTTGCACATTCAGGAATTTACACCTAAATATGTGCGAAATCAACTCTAAATTGTATCCAAAACAGTTTTAACTGGGAATTTTTACACTGTCATAATGTTATATATTTTTTTTAAAAAGTGTCGTAAACATGTTTGTTTCCTTTCGTGCAGACCTACTGGGTAGCTTTGGTCTCAATCCTCAAAACAGACTTCTTCTTCTGAGAGTTTGAAGAGGAAATCAGTTTCAGTATTGAGCGAGAAAATAGTCTCAACTCAAGGTTCTAGATTTTTCTGAGGTGTCAATCACATTTTGCGGTCCTCAACGGCGAATGGAATGAAGACTGTGAGATGTGGCGGTTGAAAACGGTCCTTAAAAATTGAGATTATTTGTTTAATCCCAAAATCAAGAAAAAATGTCCATGCTCAAATATCAGTTTTAGTATCTCTGTTTTGAATATAGTTAACCTATAAGACATGTTTAGCCTATAAGTCACAAACAAATTGAAGGCTTAAAGCAGCAGTGGGTGGACTTGTTTGTCCAGAACATCCCACAGACGCTCCCTCGGATTGAGATCTGGAGAATTTGGAGGGCGAGTCGACACCTCAAACTCGTTGCCATCCACATGATGTAAAAGAAAACCTGATTCATCAGACCGGGCCACCTTCTTCCATCGCTCCGTAGTCCAGTTCTGATGCTCACGTGCCCATTGTAGGCGCTTTTGGCGGTGGACACGGGTCAGCACGGGGCACCCTGACCGGTCTGCAGCTACGCAGCCCCATACGCAACAAACTGCTCCTCACTGTGTGTTCTGACTCCTTTCTATCGGAACCAGCATTAACTGTTTCAGCAGTTTGAGCTCCAGTAGCTCTTCTATTGGATCAGATAACACGGGCCAGCCTTCGCTCCCCACGTGCATCAATGAGCCTCGGGTCTGACCCTGTCGCCGGTTCACTGGTTTTCGGTCCTTGGACCTCTTTTGGTAGGTCCTGACCACTGCAGACTGGGAACATCCCACAAGAGCTGCAGTTCTGGAGATGCTCTGACCCGGTCGTCTAGCCAGCACTAGTTGGCCCTTGTCAAAGTCGCTCACATCCTTACGCTGACCCATTTCTTCTGCTTCCAACACAAAGTTCAAAATGTTCACTTCCTGTCTAATATACCCCCCCCCCACTGCCAGGTGCCATTGTAACCAGATAATCCATGTTATTCACTTCCCCTGTCAGTGGTCTGAATGTAATGGCTGATCGGTGTATATGCCTACGCACTGCATAGCACATATATGCGGGTGGTTTGAAATAATACATTAATACAACATTAATGTGCATTAGCGCACGTCGAGGCACAGCAGCGTAACTTCATTGATTATTTAAATCTCTTTTTTCTTTCTCATGTATTTTCTAAAATGACATGTAGGAAAGCTTTATTCATTTCTGATGATACGACTGTCATTGCATCCTGTCACTGCCACGGAAATAATTCCACTGTAACTGCGTGTGGATATCAGCGCTGATCTTTGTGAATTGGACTGTTTTTGCAGTGAGGCTCATTTGCATAGAAAGGAGTATGTATATTACCTCATTTAAATATGTACAAATAACACAAGAGCTCTGAGAAGCTATTTGCTTGGCAGCGCAGAAAGGGGTGCATTTCACCCTTTTGGGGGGGCTTTGAGAATTACATGGTTTCGGTTTGTGTTATTTGCACAGGTTTAGCGGCCGCAAAGGCTGCGCAAACCCTTTTGTGAATTCACCCCACACTACGATGACAAGACTGTGTCTGAAATCACTCTCTCGTTCACTCCGTCACTCCTCCCAATATATAATAGACCAGATGTTCTCAATCTTTTTTCAGTTAAGGACCCCTTACAAGATAGAGAATTTACCGGGGACCAACTATTATACTGTAGATTTAAAGGCCCAATATGTAATATATTTACTGTAATAAATCATAAAGTGATCATGATATGTCATTAAGGAAACATGCTGAATTGAAATACTGGCTTCTCTGACAACAATGCTACAGCCAGCATGTTCTCCTTTGAAATTTCTAATCTGGTGCGAAACGTCTGTTGTTGTTTTGTACCGGTGTGATCCCGTCCTCTGACCATTACTACACCCCATTGCCACATATGAAACATATCGGCTTACAAACGCAGCCTTCTGCAGCCATGGAAGCAATAACGAACTGGATCAACAGAGATAACGTTAACGTTAGATTCTACCCGACCTGAAAAGCCTCGGCACGTCTCTCTGTGGTCCGTGTGCAGCAAGGCAGCGAGAATTTGAAACACACAGTCGGTGAAGTGATTCAGACTACTGCTGGACAACGCGGTCGTGTCTAGAAGGTAACCCTCAAATTGTGAAAAGTTATGTTAACTGCTATCAGCCACACCGGATGAGCGGTCGGGCCACGGCTCCAATGTTTTGAATGTGGACTGCTGTTACACATTTTAAATGCTAGCTGTCAGTGCTAGATATTGTTTCTTTAAAAACTAAATTATGATTTGTTGAACTATGAAGCATATTGTAAAAAAATATATATATATGTGTATGTATATCATGATAATTTAAATGAATGAATCTGAACTTTTCACAGAAAATTACTAATAATCATAATTTTTTGCGTCATCTGTGACAGTGGCACAGCTGTAACGGTTGCATTGCATGATGCATTGCATTGTGGGATTGTTAGCAGAAAGCGATGTACATGCATGGACACTCATTTTCCATTCTACTGTGGAATTTTTGAGGGCATTATATAGTGGATAAATGTACATACTTATATATAATGGTGGACAGTACCGTGCACTATATGATAGTTGGGAGTGATTTTGGACACAGTCACTGCACCCGGCTGTTGTTCACAAAGAAGTGGTATCGCCTTTTAACTTCTGACCTCTGGATAAAACCTCTGAGTGCAAAAAAAAGAAAAGAAAAAATGAAAAGTCACACCAGCAGAAACATTTGGGCCTTATTTGTTGTTGAATGTCGTGACCTGCAGCAAATGAGTTACTGTGTAGCTTACTACTGAAAATGTAATAGCAACACAGCATTGCTCTTTTGAGCAGAAAAAGAACCAGAGTGTGTTTTGGAGCAGGAACACACATTGTGAGAGGATGACAGGGTTTTTTGTTTTTTTTGGAATCTCCTCGAGCTCAGCTTGGCGGATAATAGCTTTCAGGGGACAAGTATGAGGAACAGGGGACGCTAATGAATTCTTGTATCACATCTGCTGAGTAGCTCTCCACATGCCAGCTATTTACAGGAGACCGATGGAGAGCTGCGCTATCCTCACACATTAATTGTCAACGCTGTCAGATGCCAGTTCTGCCTCCTGGTGTGATGGACACTATAGATTGCTTTTGTCTGAAAGGAGAAAAATACAGTATTCTCTAATGGACACGGCAGTGATCGCCTGTCGCCATCTTCTGATCCTCACACAGCTGTCTTTTCATTTCACTCTCTATTACTCACTTCTTCTTTCATCCCCTCACCACCGACTGTCATCCACTGCAAAACCCAAGTTTCTTCTCCTGGAACATAAACTGGAAGTGAATATGTCATTTTTCTTTTTTTTTTATAAGACAAGCAAATGTTTGTCCTGTCACTTCTAGTCCACACAACTGACACGGTGCATCGTGTCTCTATTCTAGTTCGATCAAATTGATTTATCGTTGAACTTGCCAGCAAAAAGGTCACATCTCACTGCAACCACACCGACATTTCTAACATCAGGCCAATTGATTAAGAGTCATAGCTAAATAGTTCAAATTATTGTTCTCTGTCATCATAAATTACAGGGCAGAGTGCTCCATGTTGCACGTTACCACATTCAGTCATTCAGACGGACCATTAGCCCTCATTATCTCCCACCGATCAGCCTCTCAAATGAGCAACACAAAGAGAAAAAACAAGGCCGGAGCAGACGACAATAAAGGGCGATTAGGAGATGACTCAACTGTTGGAAAATTTGGAGCTGTCACATCGAGTCTGCAGAGGCTGAAACTGGGATATGGTCACAGCCCAATACTGGTTTTGTTTTGTCTAATAAATAGAATACAAATTTAAATAAATTTGGCTTTACAAAATGCCTGATGATGTGAACTATTAAAACACAAAAAACATGTTGTAGCAACTCATAATGTAATAATTTAAATGTAATAGAAGCTCCTAATATATATATAATTATTTCATATTACACAAACTTCTGATAAAATAACAAATAACACCATTACTAATAATTAGTTAACATTATTAATTATGTTTTCATTGTTTGTTGACAGTAAAATAAATATTTACTAAGTTTAATTAACTATAATTTACCATTTATAAATGATGATGATTATAAAGTGTTACCGAAACCTCCGTTGACAACATGTGGTCGGCAGCTCCAGCTGTGCGTGTTATAATGTGGCAGAGCAGCCAGCATCCCTCCAGACCAGCAGACTAATGCCTCATAACAGTGACAAGAAGCAGCCAATTTACACATTGCATCACCCCGCCATGAGTGGCAGCAAATCAATAGACACTCGGAGTGATCGCGGCATCCAGCAGTGTGTCAGTTAGTGTGAGAGACAGTCTGTGATTGTGTGTCTTTCACCTGTCTCCAAGGGAGAAGCCTCTACATCTGTAAATGTATGTCTTCCACTGGCTCGTGTGTGTGTGTGTGTGTGTGTGTGTAGGGGGGGGGAAGAAATAAAACAGATGAAAATGAGTGTGAAAGTCTGTGTGTGAAAAGGAAAGCTTGACTGAGAGTCGATGCATGTACTGTAGTTGGCGCTGTGCATCTTTGTGAATGTAAACCTATACGTGTGTTTCTGGCTCGGTGTCAGTGTGTATACTGTAAGCACCATGTGTGATTACTAGCACCACTCGAGCTCTCAGTGTGGACTGCAGGGAAAATACCATTAACCTCTGCTGATGGGCTTCACAGCTACTGGAGGAGGAGAGGGGGCAGGAGATTACAGCTACTGTTGGCTGGCTACTGGAAGCTGCAGTCAGGTACTGTTGGCTACTGAGCAGCTCCACTGGATGTTCCTGCATGGAGTGGGTGTCGGTGTGGGTGCAAGATCTGGAAACACGACTACAGTCTGATGAGCAAGAAACACACGCAGTCAGATGATTAAAGCTGAAGGAGGCGAGATTGGAGCAAATATGATTAAAAAAAAGTTATTTGTATAAAAACGGTATATCGTGACAGTAGTACATGAAAATCAAGTCCTCTGTGTCCTCCGGTGCTCCTAACGGCATCTCCAAGATTTCACAGACTGGAGGAAAACAAGCAGTCAGAGCTGATCTGAGGTCTGCTGTCCAGCTGCCGTCTTATGAGAGCCGGCTGTCAATCACTCTGAACTCCGACCAAACGGTCAAACTAGGCAGCGCTGATCAAATATGAATCAATATTCTGTTACGTTGATGTTTATTTCTCTCCTCAGATGTTCTCAGAATCATCTTGTAGTGCACGGTTTAGCTGTAAAATGAGAACGTTTGTGACGCCGACGCCGCCATTGTGAAATCTGGTGAAGGAATATGGAAGGGGCTGGTATATGTGCTGACAGGCTAACGAGGGAGATGGAGAACAGGTGAGCAGGTGGGCGGGGAAAGTGGCAGGAACGGTGTTACTGCAGGGCTGATGAGGGAAAGTGAACACAGGTGAGCAGGTGTATGAAAGTCAGGTGACTGGGACAGGTGGAAATGTCTGAGGACATCTGGTGGACAGAAGGGCCATGAACGGGCCTGGGGAAGTGGGATGTGGCTGTAGGGACGGACAGAGAGGCAGAATGTGGTCCTTTCTCAACCTATAAGTACAAGAATGATTTTTGTATTCCTTATTTAAAATCTGCGCCTCATTCATAAAGGTAGCTTCATTTAGCTCATAATGAATATCGTGGAGTCACACACACAATCATTTAGAAACAAATGATGAAGAGTTATAGAAAGTCAGGACAGGAATGAGTAGAATCCGAGGAGACGGTAATATAAAGGGAGTTCTGATATCTGTCGGCGGAGAGGAAAGAAAGTGATTTTGAATCTCAGCTCTTGCTCTGGTGCACCTTTGGACAGGATATTACTTTCTGCTGCTTAGGAGTATACATTTCCTTTCTTGAGCTCATCTAGAGATTGGAGATCCAGCAGCTTCTTATCTCAGAGAGACAGAATTAGATATTCCTTCATCCACGATGGACTAAGAAGTCTCTCTTGCTCTCTCTCTCTCTCACACAGATGGCGGTTTAATTTCCCTCCCAGCCCCATGTGGCATCTCTACACTGGTTGCAAATGAGAGCTTCAGACGTCCTCTCTCACATATTCAAACATTAATAGCAGATGCATTACTGGGCCATTTGCCAAGGAGGCACCCGCCGAGCTGGTTACTTCAGAGTCCAGAGGTCCTTCAGTATGAGCCAGTACAGACTCTCCACCACAGCAGGGTCAGAGGGTCTTTATAAGGGAGCACAGATCAGGAGTCAGGATGAAATCCAGGCTTCCACCACACCGGGAAGCTGCTTGACATCCTCCTGGATCCACCTTCTCACATACTGTATGTTCCTTATCCGGTGAGAGGGTCGCACTGTAAAGGACAGAGGGTGTCGTATCCTGTACAGATTGTAAAGCCACCCGGAGGCAAATTTGTGATTTGTATTTTGGGCTATACCAGGGGTCAACAACCTGCAGCTCCGGAGCCACATGCGTCTCTTCAGCTCCTCTCCAGTGGCTCCCTGTGGATTTATAAAAATGGAAATAAATAACTGTTTTTTTGTTTACATTTTCATTTTTATTTTTCATTGTTGTAGGTCTATGGTACGACGGTACGACGGAGTATTAGGGCCACATTGAGGACCAAATAAATAAATCTGAGATTTCGAGAATAAAGTCATAATATTATATGGTAGTAATTTTACATGTTATTTTATTTTTTTCTCGTAAAGTTATGACTTTATTATCGTAATATTACGTCTTTTTCTCGTAAAGTTATGACTTTATTCTGGAAATCGCAGATTTTTTTTCCCTCAATGTGGCCCTAATACTCCGTAGTGCATTTGCACTTGGGCCCTCAGTGCATTAGACTTATTTAATAAATACTTAGACTATACGCTGAGTTACCTTCATCACAATGATCAAATGTTTTGCAGCTCCAGACAGATTTCTTTTTGTTTTTTGCATAAAATGGCTCTTTTGATAGTAAAGGTTGCTGACCCCTGGGCTATACAAATAAAATTGACTTGTCTTGTTACTTTTTGTGACCGACAATAATTTACACCAATTGTGTTACTGTCCTACGTGTCGAGGTGTTGAGGTATCTAAATGCAGAGGCCTTAGTAGCTATGAAGAGTGTTCACTTCCTCCAAACTGACCCTAAATATCAGAGACACAGTACAGGGGCTATGTGGAGCCCAAAATAACCATGGTTGGCTTGTTTGGGATGTTCTTGGGCTGTAAAATCTGTTTCCAAACAAAAAGGCTACTCTTCTCTTATTTCAGTAGCACAAGACATTTGTATTTTGTGATATAGCAAACCTTTACTCATCATGATGGATGCTTCTATCAGAAGGAAAATTCAATAATGTAACCTAATTTACCTGTTTAACCCCAGTCATAAAACTTGTGCTGTTCATCTGAGCTTTGTTTGAACCTGTGATTTTTTAAAGCCTGACACTGTGGGCCCCTCCTCAGACAAAATTGAGTTTGTCTGAAAAAACTGTCTGAAAGAAAAAAGTCTGAAAAATGTCTGAAAAAAAGTCTAAAAAAAAGTTTGAAAAATGTTGGAAAAGAAAAGTCTAAACAATGTCTGAAAAAGGTAAAAAAAAAAAAAAAAGTCTGAAAAAGAATTCTGACAAAAAAAAATTGAAAAATGCTGGAAAAAAAGATTCTAAAAAATGTCTGAAATTTTTTTTTTTTAATATCTGAAAAAAATAACAGTCTGAAAAAAGTCTGAAAAAAAAATTAGAAAAAAAGACTCGGAAAAAAATCTGAAAAAATGTCCTTAAAAAACAATGTCCTTAAAAGAAATGTATGAAAAAAATGTCCTTAAAAAAAAAAAAAAGTCTGAAAAATATTGGAAAAAAAAAAAGTCTGAAAAAAAGTTTGGAAAATGTTGGGGAAAAAAAATGTCTGAAAAAAAAAATCTAAAAAATGTCTGAAAAATTTATTGGAAAAATACTGGAAAAAAAAGTCTAAAAAATGTCTGAAAAAAAATTGGAAAAATACTGGAAAAAAATAGTTTGAAAAACATGTCCTTAAAAAAAAAAGAATGAAATATGTCTGAAAAAAAAAAATTGGAAAAATACTGGAAAAAAAAAGTCTGAAAAAAATGTCCTAAAAAAAAAAAAAAAAAGTCAGAAAAATGTCTGAAAAAAAAGTCTAAAAAAAAGTTTGGAAAATGTTGGAAAAAAAAAAAATGTCTGAAAAATGTCCGTAAAAAAAGTCTGAAAAAAAAAATCTGAAAAAAACTGGAAAAAAAATAGTCTGAAAAAAAAAAAAATCTGAAAAATGTATTGGAAAAATACTGGGAAAAAAAGTCTAAAACATGTCTGAAAAAAAATTGGAAAAATACTGGAAAACAATAGTCTGAAAAAAGTCTGAAAAATATGTCCTTAAAAAAAAAAAGAATGAAATATGTCTGAAAAAAATGTCTAAAAAAAAGTTTGAAAAATGTTGGAAAAGAAAAGTCTAAACAATGTCTGAAAAAGGTAAAAAAAAAAAAAAAAAGTCTGAAAAAAAATTCTGACAAAAAAAAAATTGAAAAATGCTGGAAAAAAAGATTCTAAAAAATGTCTGAAATTTTTTTTTTTTTAATATCTGAAAAAAATAACAGTCTGAAAAAAGTCTGAAAAAAAAATTAGAAAAAAAGACTCGGAAAAAAATCTGAAAAAATGTCCTTAAAAAACAATGTCCTTAAAAGAAATGTATGAAAAAAATGTACTTAAAAAAAAAAAAAAGTCTGAAAAATATTGGAAAAAAAAAAGTCTGAAAAAAAGTTTGGAAAATGTTGGGGAAAAAAAATGTCTGAAAAAAAAAATCTAAAAAATGTCTGAAAAATTTATTGGAAAAATACTGGAAAAAAAGTCTAAAAAATGTCTGAAAAAAAATTGGAAAAATACTGGAAAAAAATAGTTTGAAAAACATGTCCTTAAAAAAAAAAGAATGAAATATGTCTGAAAAAATGTCTAAAAAAAAGTCTAAAAAATGTCTGAAAAAAAAAGTTTGAAAAATGTCCGTAAAAAAAGTCTGTAAAAAATGTCCTTAAAAAAAAAGAATGAAATATGTCTGAAAAAATGTCTAAAAAAAAGTCTAAAAAATGTCTGAAAAAAAAAGTTTGAAAAATGTCCGTAAAAAAAGTCTGTAAAAAATGTCCGTAAAAAAAAAGTCTGAAAAATGTCTGAAAAACAAAATTGGAAAAAAAAAAGTCTGAAACAAAAGTCCTAAAAAAAAAAAAGTCTAAAAAATGTCTGAAAAAAATGTCTAAAAAACAGTTTGGAAAATGTTGGAAAAAAAAAAAATCTGAAAAAATGTCCGTTAAAAAAACAGTCTGAATAATGTCTGAAAAAAAAAAGTTTGAAAAATGTCCGTAAAAAAAAGTCAGAAAAAATGTCCGTAAAAAAAAGTCTGAAAAATGTTGGAAAAAAAAAGTCTGAAAAATGTCCCTTAAAAAAACAGCCTGAAAAATGTCTGAAAAAAAAGTTTGAAAAATGTCCAAAAAAAAAGTCTGAAAAATGTCTGAAAAAAAAAATTGGAAAAATACTGGAAAAAAAAAGTCTGAAAAAAATGTCCTAAAAAAAAAAAAAAAGTCAGAAAAATGTCTGAAAAAAAAAATTGGAAAAATACTGGAAAAAAAAAGTCTGAAAAAAATGTCTGAAAAAAAAAATCTAAAAAATGTCTGAAAAATTTATTGGAAAAATACTGGAAAAAAAGTCTAAAAAATGTCTGAAAAAAAATTGGAAAAATACTGGAAAAAAATAGTTTGAAAAACATGTCCTTAAAAAAAAAAGAATGAAATATGTCTGAAAAAATGTCTAAAAAAAAGTCTAAAAAATGTCTGAAAAAAAAAGTTTGAAAAATGTCCGTAAAAAAAGTCTGTAAAAAATGTCCTTAAAAAAAAAAGAATGAAATATGTCTGAAAAAATGTCTAAAAAAAAGTCTAAAAAATGTCTGAAAAAAAAAGTTTGAAAAATGTCCGTAAAAAAAGTCTGTAAAAAATGTCCGTAAAAAAAAAGTCTGAAAAATGTCTGAAAAACAAAATTGGAAAAAAAAAAGTCTGAAACAAAAGTCCTAAAAAAAAAAAAGTCTGAAAAATGTCTGAAAAAAATGTCTAAAAAACAGTTTGGAAAATGTTGGAAAAAAAAAAATCTGAAAAAATGTCCGTTAAAAAAACAGTCTGAATAATGTCTGAAAAAAAAAGTTTGAAAAATGTCCGTAAAAAAAAGTCAGAAAAAATGTCCGTAAAAAAAAGTCTGAAAAATGTTGGAAAAAAAAAGTCTGAAAAATGTCCCTTAAAAAAACAGCCTGAAAAATGTCTGAAAAAAAAGTTTGAAAAATGTCCAAAAAAAAAGTCTGAAAAATGTCTGAAAAAAAAAATTGGAAAAATACTGGAAAAAAAAAGTCTGAAAAAAATGTCCTAAAAAAAAAAAAAAGTCAGAAAAATGTCTGAAAAAAAAGTCTAAAAAAAAGTTTGGAAAATGTTGGAAAAAAAAAAATGTCTGAAAAATGTCCGTAAAAAAAGTCTGAAAAAAAAAATCTGAAAAAAACTGGAAAAAAAATAGTCTGAAAAAAAAAAAATCTGAAAAATGTATTGGAAAAATACTGGGAAAAAAAAGTCTAAAACATGTCTGAAAAAAAATTGGAAAAATACTGGAAAACAATAGTCTGAAAAAAGTCTGAAAAATATGTCCTTAAAAAAAAAAGAATGAAATATGTCTGAAAAAAATGTCTAAAAAAACAGTCTGAAAAATGTCTGAAAAATGTCCGTAAAAAAAATCTGAAAAAATGTCCATAAAAAAAAAGTCTGAAAAATGTCTGAAAAAAATGTCTAAAAAAAATTTGGAAAAATACTGGAAAAAAAAAAGTCTGAAAAAATGTCCTTAAAAAAAAAAAAAGTCTGAAAAATGTCTGACAAAAGGTAAACAAAAAGAAAAGAAAAAGTCTGAGGAATGTCCCAAAAAAGTCTGAAAAATGTCCTCAAAAAAAGGTTTGAAAAATGCTGGAAAAAAAGACTGAAAAATGTTGGAAATGACTGTGACTGTGCCCCCGTTAGTTGAGTGTCCTGTGTGTTGCATACAGTCTAAAGTGTGGGAGTGAGAACACGTTGACAAGACACCCATGTACAGTATGTACTGTAGTTGCCACGGGAATCGACGGGTTAAAGCCTACGCTGAACTATGAAGAAGTTCCCATGCAGGACCAATGGAACACCTACAGTAGATGGAGGAACATTACTCTGTATTTACTGAGCAGAATACATAGAGGAGACTCTTTCATTGGCCTCTCACTCCTTCCATCATCCACCATTGCTAGAAAGTCTGCACAGTTTACAGCAGGTTCAGTCAGACCTCCTGGCACAAATTGTAAAGGCTGGCTTTCAATCTTATCACCAGTAATCTCAATAGTTTATGGTAATTGGACAATGTGTCAACACTGATACAGTAATGGCTTATTGATTTTAACATGAGGCAGGGATAAAGGGGTCGCCCCTCGGGAGCACGGGATGTGCTCAGTGAATTGTATTGCAATCTGCCAGTGAGGTCCTGAAATATCTTATGAGCAAGGTTGACATTTTTTGATTGAAGGTGGTGCTGGAAGAAAAGTGTATTGAGTGTCCAAAAAGGTGAGATTGTATTTGTATTCTCTGGCAAACATTAGTTGATTTCATGGCAATCTGAGGATCGATTTAATACCATTTCTTGTGTAAAAGAGCATATTTCGTCCTGGTGGTGGGACCAGGGGGACAGGTCAGGAGGTCACCAAAGAGCATGGTGATTCACTAAAGATTCTGAATATCCACAGCAGCATTCGTGGTTATCTGAGATCTCTTAGTAGTAGTGAAGACATATTTCTGTTGCTCAGCTGGATGGATGGACAGATAAATCGACTGATCGCCATCATTTAGCTTCACCGCTAGCAGAGCGAAAAATCCTAATAATTGAACGCAAAATCCATGTGTGTTACAATCCTCATTATTATATCCCAGGAAACAGAACATGGGCCAGCCCAAATTCCCCACAGAGCAAATGATCTGAAAAAAAAGAAGAAATGTTTGCAGAGTTTGGAACAGTGATTGGCTCAGTCCAACGGCTTTGTCACCAGGCCAAGCTGCTCAACAGCCAGCGAGCTATTTGACAAAGGGCTTTTTGTTAGTTTATTTTCTGCAAAGCTGTATGGGTGTGGCCACGAGCGGCTCTTAGGAGCGCTTACATCTTCAGTTTAGCATAAAGCCATTTAGACTGCACTGAGATGGACTAACGCAAAAACAGGAAAAATAGTACAAAAGAAAAAAAAAAGAAATCCTCCCACCACAACAAATCGGAGTGCTGCAGTAATTCTACGCATGAGTCAATTTACAATAAAATACAAATAGTAACAGGAAGCTGCATGCTGGCTGGTTTAAAGGTATGAAGCTGTTTTTATATCCCAGAAGCTGCCAGCCTGGAACCAGTTACCTTCCAGACAGCAGCTCACCTGCAGCACATCAGACACACAACCACCTTTAGAGGTTCACAGAGGCCCCGTTCAGACCTGGTATTAACATGCGTCTCAGTGATCGGATCACAAGTGGACAGCTTTAAGTACGTCTGTTCACACCTGGCATTAGAATGCGTCTCCACATGCGTCTTCAAGGGCCACTTGTGATCTGATCTCACTTCCCCGCTCTATATGCAAATAAACACGTAGTAAACACACGGCTGATACAGCAGCTGTTGTGACGTAATATTACATGAATATCAGTAGTAATATCCTACATATTTGTTAATTCTGGTACATTGTCTTAACATCAAAATAAAAGGTTATTGTACCGGCGGTCTCCGGGGACCTCCGCGCCGCCGGCACCGCTGCTTTTGCCAGAGAATAGCCTATCGTGGTATGGCGCTCCAGAGAGCCGGGGAGGACAGAGAACAGGCGGGCGGTCGGGTGTCAGCTCTGCGCAAAGCAGCGGAACAAAAACACCGACACATCTCCGACAGTATGATAATTATGCACTTCCTGTTCCCAGTCTGATAGTCTGCAGATATGTAGCCTATAAACAAGATATAGTTTAATAAAATGCAGTTGCACCGACAGGATACGGTAGAGCACAGAGGCCGTTTCCATGCTGACAAGCGCCCGATTCTGCCTGTTTATTCCCCTGAGGGGCGCGGTGATCCCGCGGATCCCAGCTGGACATCAGATGAGTAGGCGGTCCTTAATGTGGTCCGGGACGCATTTGCGTACACACTTCTATAAGAATGTGGTCATATGTGGCCCAGACCACCTCTGAATGTGGTCTGAAACATCCGATCTCAATGCGTCCTCAATGCGTCTTGAGTGTGTTCACACCTGTACTTAAAGCTGTCCACTTGTGATCGGATCACTGAGGACGCATGTTAATACCAGGTCTGAACAGGGCCAGAGAGAGAGAGAAAGAGTGTGACACATCACAGTCAGGTGCAAGTAGTGCATCCTCTAATTAGCCATGGACAAACAATAGAAATGTAGGGCTCTATCTTACACCCTAGCAGCTGTCATTGCTTGTTTCAGACTGATGCAGTTGTTATTTTCACAGCCAGCGTGATCCGAATTCTGCCTACAGGGCACCATTCAGGGTCTAAAACCGACCCTGAGAAAACTACAACGATGAGCTCAAAGAGGCTAAAACACTTGTCAGTAATTTGTCCCTACGAGCAGAGCAACCCCTTTCACATTACACATAGTCATTTGAGCGTACTGTGAGGTCTTAATTCTTGAGGTTTTTAAGGTATGAAAATCAGCAAACGTTACTAAACTCTGTCCAATAATTGCCCCAATTTTTATCATGTGACTTTTGTTTACAAGCCTGGTGTGCTTGTATCTGGGCAATTTGAACCTAACAAGAATGCAATTATGTATGGTTCAGAATAAACAAAACCAACTGTAGGTGTGATTGCACACTAAGATGCTAAGCCGTGCATATACAGAGAGAGAGTGTGTGTGTGTGTGTGTGTTTTCTGCTCTCAGACACAGACTGGAACTGCAGGACTGTGTCTGAAGCTTTATTGAGGCAAGCTAATCCATGAGCTGCAGGCCTCAGCTGCCATCGCCAGTCCGCCAGGCTGAAAATAATTACATTTTAAATGGCTGTGCAAACAACAGCCACCACATTAGCGTGTTAATTCAGGCCAATCACTTCTACTAAAGAAAAAAAAAGAATTGAAATAACAGGAGGAAACACTGCCTTCATTCTGTCCCCCTCAGACTGATAAATGCACAGTAGTCCTCCACGCCCCGGGTGACCATTTATAACATTTGATTATTTATTTATTTCCCCAAATCTGCATAATCATTTTGGCTATAGGTCATATGCGAACAAGATGGGGAGCTCAGAATAGCATGCATTATTCATGATTTGCAGGATACAGTGGGTGCCAGAGGTTTACAAGATATGTGAGTGAGATTTTTCCAAATTCATTCTTTTCTTTATCGCACAAAAGCTTCTCGGACTGGGAGTACCTAGGGCACCAGATAGAGCACAAAGTGTGTAATGAAGAAAATGGTAAAAAAAAGATGAGCTAACCTAGATAAATGAATCGCTGTGCCCTATCCGCGCTGTATCCCCGCCCAGCCCTGTTCAAACAAGAGCGTTTGACTTCCTAGTGAAATCTCCCTTTGTGTGAGGTGGATTTATTGCCTGTAGTGCCAAATGATAATAGCTAACTTCTGTAATAATAAACTGCTGCTATCTACTCCTATCTATAGCAAGTTAAAAATATATCCTGGAACTGTAAAGCTTCAGTCTGTTGTGACAAAATGCAAGAGCAACATCGTCTTATTAGAAATATAAAATGACTTGGATGAGGTCAGCTTTAATGGCAGATATCAAAAAGCATGGGGTCATCTGTGCTGTTAGTATTGCAGTTGTTGTGACTCATCAGAGGACAAGAGGGTGCTGCTCATGTGTGTGTGTGTGAATGGATGGATAGCGTGATAGCCTTAGATCAGAGATAAATGACTTCATTAAAGTGTAAGTCTCAGAAAGCTGGAATGAGCCACATCTCCCCCCCTCCTCTGTGCCACTGCAGATTATGAACTCCATAAATCAATACATTTCTGTAAAAGGATAATGTTCCCCTGCCTGCTACATCCAACCTCCCAACAGTGGGCTGACAAGGACTTTCACATTCTGCTGTGATTTTGTGGTTTGATAAGGCGCTGGGGATGCGGGGGCATGGCTGGTGGTGGTGTCACGTTCAGGGACCTGCAGGTTAACACAGTATTATGTTGGCGGTGAACATGTGCTCTATAGCGCTGAGATGTGATGACTTGTCAAGTCAGGTTACCTTTGTGATAGTAATTCAAATTTAAGGGATTCATCTCAGCAACGAGTCTGGATTTCAGATGATTTCACACATGTACACGTTTTACCTGAACACGACAGTTATACATGTGGTCAAAACCTGAATGAGCGCTGTTCAAAAGCGTGCAAGTATGAAAGTATAGACTGGTGATAAAACTGTCGAGTGAGCACCACTCACATAGTTTCCTCTGCTTTTCTGGCAGTGCTCCAGGGATGACGTATTTTCGTAGACCAACCAGGAAGTTAGCATCGCCCCGGTTCCCTCGACAAAAAGCCAATGGGATTGTTCCATTGGGTTTTGGATTATTGAAGAAAATAAGCTCTGTAGCAAACACACATTTATGATACTGACACGTTTTGTTCAGCCACATAATCTCCACAAATGAACACCATTTAATGATTTTTTGAAGTGTGAATCACCAGAAGTAAAAAGTGATTATAAACAACGAGGCTGTGAAGGAGGACGAGTCGGCGTGAGACATTTAGTCGTCTCATTTAGCCACTTGTTATCAATCGCCTTTTTTAAGACATGTAAAGGCTTCAAAATTCATCGCTGGGATATTAACTGACGTATTTTATGTCGTAGAACAAAACATTAAAATCTTTTCAGCTTGTGTTAACCACAGACCTTATTTCAGACATCTAACTAAAAACCCATCGACTTCCAGACGAGGGAACAGGAAGTGCTAAAATGTTGACTCATTTCTGTGTTTTAGGACTCCTTCCTGTACCACTCTGGCAAACATAGTTTATAGGACACAAGCATACAGTATATGGCTGTTATAGGGCCACATTACTTTCATGATTCCACTTCTTGTTACCAGTAAGGGTGTATTTTGTACTGGGGATGGGGAGGACGTGATGTCCCCCCCTTTTATATTGAATCAGGTTGATTTTTTTTGAGAGTCTGTGAACGCTGTCCTCTGGCTGTCCGGCCGCCTCAGTCCAGATGAGGGATCTGAGTCACCTTCAGTTATTATGTGTGCTCAGAGGAATGAGCTTGATGAGCAGCAACGAGGGGTGTGGTGAGTGCTGTGGAATTTTTCTGCCCCAGGTTTTGCCTCTCAGGCTAATTCTCTAACCTTATTGGTTAAGGTTGTTGAGTGAATGCAGCCTGTAAAAGGAATACCTTAAAACTTCAATTAAAAGCGGGTGTGAACGCGTTCAATCTACCCATCATGCCGTCTAACAGGGACGGTGCTCACCAACAGTCCAGTGAAGGGAATGTGAAGAAGAAGAAAAGGTCTAGTTGTGAGGCATCAATGCCAGAGAGAATGAGTAAGGAACTCCAGCTGTCCGGCTAAGGAGCTACACAACACCCTGAAGGACTTCATTGCCGCCACAGCCGTGGTGCCACTGCTGGACAAACACTTTAAATCGACCAGCGTTTTTTATAGTCTGCCATTTATGTCCCATGACACAAGGCCAGGTGTCTTGTAGAAATTTAGGACAACCACAAAGTTTTATTGACATATGGCTCCCACAAAATGCACGACTGATTTTTTCACATCACTACCTTCCTTTGGCCAAGAAAGTTTGAAAACTGCTTTAATAGACGGGGGAAGGGGGATAAAAGTGCAGGACCGTGTGCTTAGTAGCACGGCTGATCTGGTCTGTTTCTATTTAAGAGACTCTTCAAGGGAACACAGAGTTCATATTAGTGGTGATATTCCTGTGAATATAAAAATAACTCATTTGTTTTTCTAGTATTGTTTTTATGTAATCTTTTGCTGGCGGTGGTACAGAATTAAATTTGCCATTATTTTTTCCCTCATTCATGACATTGAAACCAAACAGGTGACTGAGTTAAGTAGCTGTTTTCATTATGACACCTCATCAACTGGATTATATGATTCAAATAGCACTAATAAATCTAAATAGACATGAAACAATAATGACCTTCAATACCGCTCTGCTATTTCCTGTGATGGTCTCTTCCAATTTTTGGCCAAATATGACTTCTGAACTTCCTGAAGACAGCGGGGTTTTGGGTTCATATAGAAGCTGAGCCATTTGAAAAGAGATGTTTGACATCAGGAGTGACAGGGTTGATGTCATAATCAGGGCTGTAAATCCAGGAGAACAAACCTTGTATATGGAATTCAAAGAAAACGATCTGGAGGGTTTAAAGGAAACATCATTACATTTTATTAGGGCTGTCATGAAACTAGAAATCCTGAGGAATCCATCGGTAACAACCATGTCATACTAGCTTCTCGCAAAAAGGAGGCTAAATAACGCTCCAAACATACGCTCAAATTTGGAGAGGAAAAAACTGTCATGTCCATTTTCAAAGGGGTCCCTTGACCTCTGACCTCCAGATGTGTGAATGAAAATGGGTTCTATGGGTACCCACGAGTCTCCCCTTTACAGACATGCCCACTTTATGATAATCACATGCAGTTTGGGGCAAGTCATAGTCAAGTCAGCACACTGACACACTGACAGCTGTTGTTGCCTGTTGGGCTGCAGTTTGACATGTTATGATTGGAGCATATTGTTTTATGCTAAATGAAGTACCTGTGAGGGTTTCTGGACAATATCTGTCATTGTTTTGTGCTGTTAATTGATTACCAATAATAAATATATACATACATTTTACATAAAGCAGCATATTTATCCACTCCCATGTTGATAAGAGGATTAAATACTTGACAAATCTCCCTTCAAGGTTCATTTTGAACAGATAAAACAATGTGTGATTAATTTGCGATTAATCACAGTTAACTATGGACAATCAGGCGATTAATCGCAATTCAATATTATAATTGATTGACAGCCCTACATTTTAGCCATGCTAGTACTGTAGCATGCTCTGGGGCTCTGGGGTGGAAATGCCGGTCTGCTGATCGGTCCAGACTAAGATTTCTAATAACATCTCTGCTCTAACGCTCTGAAAGCGCTGTGTTCTTATGTGAGTGCTCTGATTAATAAAAGTATTCTTTATTGTTGAAACAGTAGCCTTATGATGCTGTTATTTAGATTTGGATAGTCAAACTTAGTTTCCATGGTGATTTAATAATGCACACTGTGCCTTTTTTTTCGCCCTCAAATACATTGTTGCCGATGTAAACGCGCGGAAGGTGCACCGAAAAGCGAGAGCATCGCCGTTGCAGCGTGCAAGCGTTCCCAAGTGCCTATTTTCCCCGAGATAAAAATAGCTCAACTTTTGGAATTCGACGAGGGACAGCCAATCACAGCCGGCAGATATCTTTTTCTTTCTTCCGTAAATATCAGTCTACGGTACATATATGGAGGAGAAGTTAATCATTTTATCCAGAGCTGTCTGAGGACGGCACAGCATCCGGTGGAAAGGTCAGACAAATGGAGCAGTAAAAGCTACTGTAAAGGGAAATACGGTGCTGGAAATGCATTTATCTTTGTTTGGACTGTGTTTAGTTTAGTCAGTGAGGCTTACTGCTAAATTACAGCAACTTCATCATCATCGTAGTACGCAGATTTTGGTTGCTTAGTAACAGCAGGCACGATGGCAAGGATGAAAGCGGCACGGCTGGCGTTTTTCCACACGTTTTTAAACACAACATGTGATTGGCCACGAAGGAGATGGATTATTTTCAACTTTTCGAAACAGTATTATTATCTTATATTTATACCAAATAGGCTATGAATCGTGATATATTGGGAGAAACCAAGCAATTCTATGTAATATTAGACATTCAGCCCCCGTCTAGGATAAAGAGGTTTGACAGCGTTTCACAACTGATCAATCAGATTAACAATCAGATTACTGGGAAATTATTGGGAAAATGAAGTTTTAATCTTTCTGTTTTTTGATGGGTATGGTCAGGAGAGAACGTCCATCATATAACTGACTGGATGTTATTGGATATTTAACAACAGGCACTTATTGACCCATTGTATGAGTAATCCAGCATATGGGTCTAATCCAAATTGAAATGGTTGGTGCATCATCCTCGTCACTGTCTACTTTGTACTCCGTAATGAAGACGAATAAAGAGCAAGAAAAACAAGAAATACCGTAGATCATGCATTTTACATCAATTTGCTATGTTGGCTTGTTGTTTGCGGAATCTAAATTGACTTAGCAAGAAAAATCAATGGTCAGGCCTAAAAAAAAAAAAATACAGCACATATCCCCCGAGATCTGAGTTCAGAATATAAGGCAAATTCATTTAGTAACGCTGCACTTCATACCCTGAAATCCCTACGAGAGAGTCAAACTCGGAGCCCTCCTTCCCCCTAAACTCCTTCCTCTAGGCCTCCAGCGTGCGGTGAGCACTTCACCCGTAGCCATCCGCTGATCGAACACAAACTTGTGTGTAATTGTATAGAGCTCCTCTCTCGACCTTCTCTGTCAGGAGAGAAATAGGGGCCATCATTCATCCTTGCCATTACCAGCCTGCCTGCCGTGAATAATGCAATTTGTATCCTCTATGGAGTGCATCCAGAACAACAGGCACTCCAATAAACAAACAGCAGATCGCAGTAGAAATCCACTTACAGGGGCAGCCTGGCAAACGCCGCGGCCATTAGAAGCCCACTCAGGTCCCATCATTTCAGACCGATAGATCCCTACCTTATCTGTTTTAGAGTGGGCCTATGATAATGAGCCTGCCAGCTTCGTTCTCCTGAAGTGCTGGATCACACACATAAACCTGGGAGCACAGACAGGAACACACACACACACACACAGCAAGCTGTTCAATGGAGATTTGTGATACCTGAAAGTAGAGGTAAAGGTCAGTCTTTGACCTTTTGTGGGCACTAACAGCAGTCAGGACTGAAATGGATCAGTCAGGAGTAGAATGGAGTGTGTATATGTGTGTGTGTGTGTGTGTGCGTGTGTGTGGTGATGAGACCTGATGGATGGGAACATGGGAGTATATTAGAGGAACAGCTTCTAATGAAGTGTTGTTGACGAGTGATGTCGTGCTTTTCATTAGCTTTTTAAAATGTACCTTTATTATGACGGAGTATTAGGGCCACATCGAGAAAAAAATAATCTGAGATTTCAAGAATAAAGTCAGAAGTTTAAGTGAATAAAGTCATAATATTATAAAGTAGTAATTTGTCGTGTTATTTTAGAGGGGAAATAGGGAGCATCTTGTGAAGTTATGGCCTACATAACCTCACTGATTATTATGTCATTGGTTATAATAACCGAGTTTAGCTGTAGATAGTAGTGATTGTACTGGTCTTAGATCTGTTAGCAAAACAGCTGTTTGCCCTAGCTTTGCGCCAACATTCAAGGATCAGAACTAAAGCGTTACATACAAATTACATTAATATTGCCGTAATGCAGTTCGGACACTAGTTTTTCAATATTGCGATAGAAACGTTATAGAAAAAGCAAGAGCATATATATAGCGTCATATCTCCCAGCCCTAGGCGCCAGGCTTTGGCACTGAAGAAGAATGTGTGGAACAGCAAAGACAATATCTGGTTCTACCGCATCGACTTTGATTGACGCTAAATCAGTGGAGTCTCTGAATGATTTGGTTGGCCTCCAGTTTTGTGTCCTCTATTGTTAACCCTTGCAGTTTGTGGGCATTGACGCAGAAAACGAGAAGACAGGACCCAGAAACAAGCCTGAATATTTATGTCTGTTTGGCCCCAAAGTATGTCTGATTTCATTTGGTCATGCTGAATGACATCAGTATCATGACTAAAGCTGTGTTCGTCACACACCTAAAGAGACGGATCTGTTGGTGACGATTTTGAGACATGCCTATAAAACTTTCCCAGATGATGAATTGGAGTTTATATTCTCTGTGTCAAATGATTTGTCCCATGGGCTTAGATCCACTAATGACCACTTGAGGCTCTATTTATCATTCTGGTGTTTAAATCAGTGGCTTTTATTGCTTTGTTATGGCGAGCCAGTGCTTTATCACCATTCTGTGGGAGTATTTGTACAGCATATAGAAGCTTGCATGATTGCTGGCACAGGTCTGTTTTTTTTTTTTTGTGGTCTGCTCTGTTTCAAACCATTTTTCCGACAGTCTCTCCATGCTCCGCCTGCCACAACAAGATAATCCTGTCGTCTCCCATAAGATGGCGGCATCTATCATCTATAATAATCTGTAGAAGCTGGCCGAGGAACAGTCAACAGGAGGGAACGGGGGGAGCGGCGAGCCTCATTCCCAACGCGATGGCCAATTAGAGGGGGTATTATCTCTTCATGTGAAGAGGCTTTTAGCCCCCCTGACCGGCCTCCGGCAGGGGACGGGGACGGGCTGCGGGACTGGGAAGCGGAGACAGACAACGCTGCGTGACACTGCCAGGACAGGAAGTGGAAGTAAAGGCATTATTTCTCCTTCATCGGGCACAACATGATAGCTCTTGAAGCGAGCCAAAGCTTAGCCCCGGAGGACAGAGATCCTCGGCGTGGCCTCATTGCCTCTCAGTATTTTAAATTCACGTCAACACTTCACAGCTTAGAGCGCAATGGAATTTTCCTCTCTCTTTATCTGATTGATTTTGCACATAGTGGACTCAAATAAATCACTGCGCTGTGTGGTAGTTTATATATATATATATTTATATATGTGTGCAGTTGTACCTTGCATTCCTGGATCTGTTTTGTTTGCCGGTGGCCGAGAGCTAAATGATGTGACATCACGTAAAGGAAAAACTGCAGTTTGCCTGCAGAAAGCATTTCAGCGATCAAGACATCAACAGCTGCTTAATGGGAGGTTTTGAAAAAAAAGCACAGTTCCCCTAAAGGCCCTGAAAACCTATTTCCTCTATTAGCTTCCCACTTGAACCTGTGGAGTTGAATATGAACACACTGTCAAATGGAACTGGATATTTAACAGGAGAGATTTCTGTGTGTTTGTGTGGACTTGTTACCAGAGGAAACTAACTGGACGGGCATCTGCTTTCCTCCTTTTTAAAGAGATTTCCAATTTATTTCAACAGCATTGTTGGATTAGACAGAATGCATACATTGATGAATTACACATCTATATCATAATTCTTATCCAAGATACACTATTTTTTTCAATTCGATTTTCGTGCTTAAAGCTTCAGTAGGCAGAATGTTTTGGCATCATTGGGCAAAAATCTCATAATAACCTTTCATCATATTGTAATTCAAGTGTTCTGAGAGATAACGAGACTTCTGCAACTCCTCATGGCTCTGCTTTCAGGCTTTAGAACATCTAGCCGGGAGACTTTGACCAATCACAGGTCATTTCAGAGAGAGAGAACGTTCCTATTGGCTGAGCTCTGGCTGGTGGGCGGTGCTTGGTATTTCAACATAGTTGCCGGGTCATTTTACAGCTAAACCGTGCACTACAAGATGATTCGGAAAACATCTGAGGAGAGAAATAGGCATTACAGTAACAGAATATTGATTCATATTTGATCAGCGCTGCCTAGTTTGACCATTTGATCAGAGTTCGCGAGTGATTGACAGCCGGCTCTCAGACGGAGGAACACAGAGGAACATGACTTTTTTCAGATTACCTGTCTCATGCACTACTGTCATCATATAGTGACCGTTTTATAAAAAAATACTTTTTTATATCATATTTCCTCCAATTCTCCCTACTGATGCTTTAAAGGAACTGTGTTACGTCCCCCTGTTTAGGGTCCAGGGGATGGGGCTGGGGGGGGGTAACAATAATATAAACCCAGGGGAAAGAGAGACGGGCAACAGAGGTGTGCAAACAAGTTTAACAATTTATTATCAATAAACGAAATGTTCCAATGATCAACTGGAAGCTGCTCTCTAAAGGGAGAGTTGTAATGTGGAAACTAAACAACCACTTGAGTCTTACTTAAAGACTGCGGATACAACACCCTTCCTCAGAGGGAGCTGTGTAACACTGTGCAACACTGTGTAATGTGGCCCACTGGCACTGGCTGTTCCTTTCCCCCAGTCTCTTAACCACCAGGCCCTGATGGGTGATTGGACGCAGCCGCGTACAACCATTCACCACAGCAGCAGGGCGGGGGGTAGGGCGGCATCTGAAGAAACACAGGAGAGAGAGCAGAAACACAACAAACAACACGATGCGTAACTAACAGTGTCTAGCATTACGGCCGATCTATTAACAGAAATGGGATATAATATTCATAACTATGTTTTCATTAGTGTGTAATCACCTGACAATAAGAGACGTCGTGTTTTCGTTAGCTTAGAATGAGCCGTTTATATCTACATAGGGAGCAGGTCCTCTTCACGGAGTCCGCCATGTTTCTACAGTAGCCCAAAACGGACAAACCAAACACTGGCTCCAGAGAGAGCCTTTCTCATTTTTACTTTGCCTGAAGGCCACCGTAGTTCTGACACGCTTGGAAAGGGAAGGGTGAGCAGTTGGTTGCAATCTGCAACCTCCAGGTGGAGGACAGAGGGGCCCAGTGCCCCAGTAATATTAGTTGGTTGGGTGTGCTCTCCCCACACCCAACCTCACAGAACTCAACAACAAAGCCATCGTACGCATTGCAATCTCAATAGCACAGGACATCACACACCCACTCAATCACCACCTCACCATAACGCCCCGCTCCGGGCAGCGGTACAGACCACTGAGATGCAATAGGGCTCGCTTTGGGAACAGCCTGATACCGGCAGTCATAGCCGCCTTAAACAACAGGTGTCGCTGAACAGGCCTGAGTGTGTACTGCTGTCCGTCAATCTCTGTTGTTGTCACTGTTGTATTGCTGTCGCTGTGTTACTGTGTGCTGTTGTATGTATTGGTGTCTGAGAAGTACAGTGCTGTGAAAAATATTTTGTTCTAAAGTCTAAAGTCTGACCAGGCGGCGGTATTTGACGAGTTGGGAGTGAGAATGTGCTGATTTTTACGGGGGAACACTTGGGAGAAAAAAACTAGCTTTCGGGTGCTTTAATACGCCGATCCATAGACTGTAGTCAATAAACCTCAATGCAATGCAGCAACAGATAAACATTGAAGCTGCGGGGCGTTTGTGTCTCAGTTTTGCCCCTGCGATTCCTGCAGATTTTTTTTTATTTTCTGTACAATTGTGAGCTTCTTTGATATACAGTATGTTTCTAATGATTGAGAGCTGTCAACTATGTCAACCACAGCTTCTTCTATTAATCCAGAAGACATCATCAATCATTCGCCAATTATTTTTCAGCACATAACGTCCTCACCCTTTGCTGGTTCATTTTCTCTAGACTTTATATGGAGGAGGAACCCCCCCCTCTGGGTTTCCTTATGTGAGGCTACTGCTCAACCTCAATCCCTTTGGCTCTCTCCACCTTCCCTCCAGCCCTTCCTCTGCCCTCACACAGGTCAGTTCAAAAGCCTTTACAGCATGGCTCCTCTTATCACACATCACACGAACATCACTCTGCCTTCCTGCTTCCCTCCACCATTTCACTCAGAGTTTTCAATTTTCCTTTGCCCTCGTTCGGTTTTATTCCCTGTGACCCACCCAATCTCAGCGTGTGTCCAAGGCAGCCTGCCCTCCATGTGTAAATGCTGCCTCCAACAACCCGTCATTGTGTGTCTGTTTGTCTACGTTCTGTGTCTCGGGCAGAGATAGCAGCGAGACCCAAAAAAATCTTCTTCCATCATCACCTTTTAAATTCATAATGTGCAAAAAAGGAAAAAGCACACAAGCAATCCGAGGAGGGCTTTGAGTTGATTTGTCAGTTATTTCTAATTAAAAATAGCAGTCTGAAAGTCAGATGAATGTGTGAGGCATTAGTGTCATTGTGAGTGATTCCACAGGAGGGCTAATTGTGCCGGCGCTCCACACTGCTGATATACTGATGTGTTATGTAACTGCATTAGCAAAATGAGAAAAGAATGTTCCCCTCTGAAGAAATTCACAGCTCTTTAAAAGGAAGGAGCTTTGCTCTCTATTCATTTCTCTCACTCCGTCTTCCTCCCTCCCACTGTCATTACATCGCTCTGTCTTAAAGTTTTCAAGTCACTCTAAATCAGAAAGTGCAAGGCCAGAAGGAATTAAATCAGAATCGAGCTATTTCCTTTGATCAAGGTGCTGTAAGACTTACCCTACATCCTCTTGTCCTTTGGGACTCAAACACTGATTTCAGTGCCACCGTCATGTTGTTCCAACACTAAGATGAATGAAGCCGTTTGGAGAACTCCTTCTAGGGAGCTTTGTCTGAGGAAATGCCTGAGGGGTATCTTATGAGAAAGTGTGTAACCCTGCTTGCATACCAAACACTCAAGTGCATCACAGAGCAACACCATTATTTTCTCCTGGTCAGCTGGGCGAGCAGGAGCAGATTGTAGGTAAAGTTTTGCAGCAGAGGTAACCACACTAAATTGAACTTTGCAGCCAAATATGCTGACCTCTAAGATGCACATCCAGTGACACTCTGCATTATAATTAGGGCTGTCAATCTGTTCAAATATTTAATCACGATTAATCAACATTTTTTTATCTGTTCAAAATGTACCTTAAAGGGAGATTTGTCAAGTATTTAATACTCAGACAGACAGATATTGTCCAGAAACCCTCACAGGTACTGCATTTAGCATAAAACAATATGCTCCAATCATAACATGGCAAACTCAACAGCTGTCAGTGTGTCAGTTCCGGAGTGTTAATCAGCCTCTTTCATGACGAGCTGGTATGACATGGTTGGTACCGATGGATTCTTAGCTTTAAAACTGAGCCCACTACAACCTAAAAATCACAGGTTCAGTTAATGCTTTCAAGACATTAGTGGCTTTACAATTAATGCGCTATTACATCTAGTGGCGCGGCTCTATGGATGGCAATGCCGGTCTGTCGGTTCACCAGTTTGGTCCAGACTGAAATATCTCAACAGAAATGGGATGGATTGCCATGACGTTTCAACATTAGGGTGACGCCTATAGACACATCCGCTGACTTTCCCCCCAGTGCCGTCATGAGGTTGAAAGAACAAAACAAAAAACAATGTAATTTTGCGAGATCTCGGTTTTGCGGTAACTAGCTCGGGTAACTCTACTCCGGAGACGGATCCCCCACATTGAGTCTCCACCTCTCCGGCCTTCTTACATCTGTCCCTGACCGGCTTAAATGGACAACTTCCTTTGCCTTCCTCACACTCAACATCCTACACTTCCTCATTTTATTAAACCTTTATAAAATGACATGGTTGTGGTGTGGTACTTGCTAGTGAATGTGACCGAGGGCAAGGATGTAGATGTTTTAAATCGAACCTTGAGGTCGCTTAACCCAATGTGATTATTGATGCAAAAGTAGTGAATAATGTACGGGAAGCAACGATGTGCGTCTCTGAATCCCCTCTGTGAAGCTATTGGGACTTGTGTAAGGTCCGGATTTACGCTAGTGGTGCTGTGAAGTTGTTATTTTCATTGTAAAGGCAAACAAACTGTTTATCTAAGTAGGACAAATTGAATTGTTGACTTGATATTGGCAAGAAATGGAAAGTCAGGGGATCATGAAAGTTTACAAAGACCATTACTGTCACCACTAAATGACATGGTAACCATCCAACAGTGTTCAAGACAATTTACTCTGAAACACACATTTTAATCTGCTGGTTGGTGCTGGTGGAAAAGTCAAGGGATCACCAAAATCACTAGAGTACATTGTGAGGGAACCATAACTACTAATATATTCTGTGCCAATCTGCTAGATACTGAGATGTTCCACTACATACAGAACATTTTTGACCTTGCTGGTGGCGTTAGATGAAAGGTCAGGGGATCATCAAAGTCGTTATAATTCATCCTCTGGGTACCATGAATATCTGCACCAAATTTCCCAGCAATCAATCCATTAATTGTTGAGACATTTCCCTGAAAACACAAAAATGCCAATGTCATGGTGGTGCTAGAGAAAAAGTCAGGACACCATCCTCTGGGCAACCAATGGATATCTGCACCAAACATCAAGGCAATCAATTCATATACTTGTTGAGATATTTCAGTCTGGATCAAAAGTGGTGGACCAACTGACCGAGGTGGCATTGCCACCCATAAAGTCTCGCTGCTAGCTTGATGAAAAATCTCAAGCATGGCAGAAAATATCTGAGACAATGGGGATACCAAATTAGAAAATTCATATTTATGTCTCCATTTAGATGTGCATAATATACATTCTGACCTTTGCATAATGTGCCTCATCTTACATTCTACACCATATATGCACGATTCACATGACACAATATGCAGTGTTTTATGTGAAAGGCAGGTGATAGACGTCTTGCCTAATGCATGCATTTCCATGACAGCAAAATGCCAGTGTGCTGTAATTACATTCATGTAGGATTGTTTGTATTCGTCATTGGTGTGCTGAGAGTGAAGCGGGTAGCAGCTGGCTTTGTTTCTCTCCATCTCTTCTGCCCTGTTGGACTAAATTACTGCTGCATTCAGCAGACTTTTGTTTTCCAAATATGCAGCGGTTTTTACTGAAAAAGCCTTGTCGGTTTCCATCAGGAATTCCCACTTATCTGAATTTAGAATTCTATCACAACAATCACCTGCAATTTGACCGTGTTTCTGGGCAGCTGGCCCCACAGAAGAGCAAACCCACAACTTGCTCGTACACTGATATATACCTACAAAGAGATTTGTGGTGAAAATGGTTTGATTTTGCATGTCTTTGTTTATGCTGAGCATCTTTCCCTGTGGGTCTCTGAACAGATGAAATGACTGAGCTTGGAGAGAAGGAGCCTGATGATGGTTATGAGCTCAGTGATGTAGTGCTGAAAGAAAAGGAGATAAACTATAACATCCAGTCGCTGATCAGCATAATGTCAACAAGCAGCAACACTGAATAAACATCACAGAGGTATTTCACTTGGAAAGTTCTGGCAGGAGACTTATTTTGGTAACTCATGGATATTGAAACTAGATTAAAAGTATACCAGTAACAGAACTTTATGGAGAATTTGTACTTAATATATCACTATGCAGAAAAGATGAAGGAAACAGGAAATCATTGTACTCTACATGAAAACTCTACATGACTATTGTACTGTCCTCTAAACATGAGCTATGTACTTTGACATTCATATCAACACCTCTCTGTTATGTTTGCACGTAAAAGACGTCCGGATCACGTACGATGGTTACCGAGTTTATTAACAGAAGCAAAGCATCCCGCTCCATCACGGCTCCAGACTACAGACTACAGCAACAACACCATACGTCACTTCCTGCCTTTCCCTATAGTGCATTAGCTTACAGTACCACCTTCAGGAATAATAGGAATAGAACAGTTACTAACTGAACACAACCCTTTCTTTCACATATAAACGTGTTTTATTGGTGTGTGAACAGGTTTTAACCTAAACTAAAAAGATGAGACCTTCCCCGACTTTCTGGGTTTAAGCGTCGTGGCGTACCACAAATGAAACAAAAGAAGAAGATACTCCGCATGTCATTATTTCAGAGTTGGTCCAGGGCAAGAAAAACAAGTCTCAAAACTGAGTAGGGATGTGGCTAAATTGTTACACAAATAGTTAATGGTCGTGTCTATAATGTTAAATCCACTAATAGTACATGCCCACAGTCTCCAGCCTAACTTTTAAATCAACCGTTGTTCATCCACAATAAACACAGATTTAGCAAATTTTGCATGGATTATTTCTCGCATAAAATATTTTCAGAAACACATTTCGGGGAACTACTAACTAACTATTTCGTCCAATCAGGTGCATGGTGCCCTGAAAACATAAACAAAGGCCTGTTCCCAATGAGGAAACTCCAACACTCGGCCGACCAATCGTGTAACTTCATCACTCACTCAGTGACAGACTTTTGTGTTTGCAGGGCTTGACCTCTGCGGTCCAGCCAAAACGTTTGTAGAACTTGGCTAGCAGCCAGTCTCGGTAACGCTAACTGTTGTCCTGAGCTCTTTGTCTCTCTTTGGGTTACTTGCTTCACTAAAACTAACATTGGAGCTGCTGGATAAACAGTATCATGAAGCTGGTTATCACCTGTCTCTGTTAACACTGGGGTCTCCAGCCACGAGCAGAAGAGGCTGGTTGTTCACTGCTACGGTACAAGCAACATAATCAGAAACTCTCTCTCTCTCCACCCCCCCCCCCTCGCTGTATACATCTAACAATCCTTCTATGTTGGCATCATGTAGCGTTCCATGCAGCAGTGGTATTAGTGAGGGCTATACTCAATATTACTCAATAATATAATATCCTTCATATAACTTTAGGCCCTCTGGCTACGGACGTTTTGAAAGTCCTTCCCTTGGATCCCTTCACATCAGGCAGTCAGTCAGTAAAACAAACAGATCCCAGTCACATACAGCTGCTAGAAAAAGGCTTTTTCTTCTCTCATGGCAGATTGTGTCGGAGTAAAAAAAAGCACCGCCCTTGCGTCTTTACGCACGGAGCATCCGTTGCACGCACGGTAACGCTTCTTCCTGTGATTTCAATTTTTATGTTTTTCCCCCTGGAGCCAAGATAACTGTGTCACTGGTACTGTTTGCTATAATCTATGCAGTTCCTCGTTCATATTTCTGTCCGCCTAACGGGGCAAAATCTATTCCACAAGTCACATTTAGGTGTTTACCTCAGATTACGTGTGTGTGTGTGTGTGTGTGTGTGTGTGTGTGTGTGGTTAGAGGGTGTTATAAAATGATTGACGACCTGGCCCATCACATTACAAGGTACATTAAAGGTACATGTCACATCATGAGTGAATTTGACACAGAACTGCACATTTGCCATGAACTGTTTCTGTTGCAACACTCACACATAAAAGAGGGTGTTAACTAGGTTTGCTTTAATTACTTCTATTTATTGCAGGATTGTTTTATAGCCTAGTATACTGGTATGCATGTGTGTGTCTGTGTGCTATGAGATGCCTTCAGCCTGAACTGATAGTAATGGAACACTTTGATTGGTTTTATAGCTGACATTGAAATGCAACTCTGATGTTCCCACACAGTAGTGGTGTCTATTGTAGTAAAATCAGTCTGAAAATAGTGCAGCTTTATATATATATATAAAAAACACTGCACAGTTTATAATCGTATCGGACAGGATTTTAACTGCTCTGGAAAGTTGTCATGGTGCGGTGGATACAGGGAATAGTAGGCTAACTGGCAGGTACAGATACAGGCAGCCAGGTAAAGGTATAAGTAGGCAGGCAGGTCCAGGTAAAGGGGCAGAGTAATAGAAGTACACGGCAAGATAGCAGCACAGTAGCTTCAATGGTCTGGCAGGGAACAAATGTAACTGGGCTGCTACAGAATATAAAGTGAGAGGCTTGAGAGAATGAGATGCAGGCAGGAAAGGAAACAGAACAGATGAGGGACGTGGGAACAGGTGTGTAGATGGGTGGGGCAGTCAGGTGACGGAGAAAGGAAGGAAAATCTCAAAGGCATCTGGTGGATGGATGGATAATGGCAGTGGAAGGGCCGGGGGAATAGGGAATGTAGGGAAGTAGTTTACCAGCAATGTATGCTTGCACATATTTGACAGGATGGTGCAGTGAGTTGCCAGAAGGTGTTGCATTGCTGTTTACTGCTCATCACTTCGTCAGGTAAAAATGCAGTGGATAGAAATGGAACAAATATGATTCAAAAAAAGTTATTTTTTATAAAACGGTCTCTATATCCTGACAGTAGTGCATGAGACAGGTAATCTGAAAATGAATCATGTGCCTCTGTGTCCTCCGGTGCTCCTAACGGCATCTGCAGGATTTCACAGACCGGAGGAAAAACAACCAGTCAGAGCCGAGCTGGAGCCTGCTGACCAGCTGCCTGTTGTTTATTTTAGCGTCTGCGTCAAGGTTAGAGCAGCCACACAGCCGGGTGAGTAGAGTAGCGCGGCTGCGTGTCAGCTGTGTCTCTTCTAAAGATTCGAGGTCTCACCTATTTTTACCATGAGCCGCACGCTGTTGGGAGCAACAACAGACAGTGAAGGTGTGATTTCACAGTATATTAACATCATACCAGCAGCATTACTACAGTTTCAATGTCTAGACATCTGTAGAATATGTCACAGACATGAAAAAAGTAAAAATGTATTTTTAAATCTCCCGTTTCAAAATAAAAGCCCAAGCGTTTTAGTTTTTTTTCTGTGGACAGAATTCCTTCATTTGTCAACACAAGCCTTTTATTCTGAAATATTTGCAGGACAGTGTTGTACAACATGCAGTGACTTGGAGAGCTCCATTAATGAATGAATGAATAAAGTACAGGGTTTTAATTGTGGATTAATACTATTATTTACAAATGAGCACATGCTTCTTAACCTTTTTCTGTCTAAAATAAATATAAATTTATATAAATCAATATTATATTTTATATTTCATTTAATTTATAATGAAATAAAATGGCCATTATGAAAGGCAAACTCTATATAGAAGGAAAGGGCTGGCAGTAGCAGAAACGCTGCTGGTGTGGACGCCGCCGTCACGCCGCCGTCACGCCGCCGTCACGCCGCCGTCACGCACTGCTCATGAGGGCAGTCTGGCCCGGACGTGAGCTCTTCAAGCAGGGCATTCCAAAGTCAAGGGGCTCTGCAGCAGAAGGCTCTGTCGCCCGTAGTTTTCAGTTTGCAGTGGGGGTGCTGGAGAACGAGTAGGCTACGAGAGCGACGTGAACGGGAGGGCGTGTAGGTCTGGATAAGGTCACGGAGATAATGGGGCACAGAGCCGTGAACAGCTCCGTGGGTTAGTGTTAAGATGTTGTACTCAATACAGCGGTATTTTGTTGTCCATAGATAATCCCCAGTATGAAATGTATTACTGTAGTTGTTGTTCTAGTTGTAGTTATTATACTTAGTGTTATTTTAAGGTAAAAAACAACAACAATGTCGACCCAGTTAGTTAAAATTTAAATTAGGGAAACAGAAAGTGATGCATTAAGTTTCCTGATCTCTCTAATCACCCTCTCACTTCAAATGGTTCAATGTGATTTTCTTCTTTTTTTTGTCCATGAAATTAGAATGCATTTAAATCCAATAATATATTAATTGTAAGAGATAGTTCTGAGGAAATACTTTTTCTATATAGTAAACCTTTCTTTCTCTTCTCTGGACAGACTTCCTTTGTTATTCCCCTGTTTTAATTGGATTGTGCTGCCTCCTCCCGTGTCCATCACAGGGAAGAACAGAGAGGGAGAGCAGGAGAGGGAGAGAGTAAGCAGTGTGTCAAGCTGCTACTAATGGACCATTAGCTTAAATAATTCCCATTTAATACTTGATTAATCAAGCTCAGAGCATCCCGTGTTGTGTTTAGGGCGGGGGAGGGTTGCACACGTAGTTTCTAAATTGAGTGAAGGAGAGTGCAAGAAGCGAGCCGGGGACTGTTTTTTTCTTTGCTTTCCATGGTTAATAGATTCAAGCCATTACAATCCATCGCTTATTGATTTAATGTTGGCTAACATTAGCACGGACTGCATCAAGCCAAAAAGGTACTGAGCTTGGGCCCTATCTGCTGTACACTACAGTGTGATGAAAATCCACAACACAGACTTAATGTACACGTAATGGACAGATAATGTACGGTGCATTTCATTACATTCTATATTAACTTTCACCTTTTCTCACTAATCGTATCTGGTTTAATATACTGCTGTAATATCCTACAGAGAGAATATCTTGCAATCAGAGATCAACGGTGATAATTACAGTATGAATATACTTCAAAAGCTCTTCTGTATACTCCATATTCTCAGTAGGTTTTGCTTCCAGCTGTTCTCTCTTTATAGACTGACAGAATCACTGATGCTTATCGAAAGAGGGAGGGACCAATCACTTAACATTATGGAAATGCATTTCGATAGTAAATCTGTCCAACTTTAAAGCTCCGTGTGATCATTTCTTACAGTAGCAGCACCTGGTTTAGTGCAGTGAAATAGAACAAGTTACTGAATTGATCCCTTAAAACGAATAGCATTATGTTATTATACTCATTCCACTTCCACCGGCTTTGACTGCTTTGCTGCACACATGCAACAGTAATAATCACCCAATGCGACTGTCATCAGGCCATTCAACACGTTCTCATCCCAACTCGCCACATACTGCCGCTTTCTCACATGCCTTGGCGTCGCTTTATTTTCAACATCAAAGCCACTATAGCTTCCTTTGGTGTCATTTTAGGATTAGGCAACAAAACCACTGTAGTTAAGTCTAGGAAAGAACTACATGGTTGAGCTTAAAACTACTATGTTTGTAAAATGACACTGAACGTTGTGAATACGGGCAGCGGATTGTAACGTGACGCACGGGACACAAACAGCGGTCTCCTGGATGAAAGCCTTGTGTTTGTTGAACCCATCCTCCTCAATCTGTAGCTGATGGAACGCCTGGTGCGTTTCATACCGGCGCTCAAAGGGTGCCTTGTGCGGCGGTATTGAACGCCGACAGCCATGACAAAGCCTCAGTATTTGATGCCCTTGGAATGAGAACAGTATGGCGTTTAATTACTATCATAAACCCGCGCGTGCACAAAACAGTATACGCGAGCGGAAAAGCATCCTCCCGAGGGAGCATTTCTGCTCCGTGTGCACAAATGCTGAGCGCTCGCTCGACCCTCTCTATGCGCTCACAACTGCTCAACGCGCTCGCTCATCAAGTTGACTTTTGAGACTTTGGAGGCGGTAACACTTACCCTAATACTTAGTTAAGGTAAGGGCAAAACGTCATGGTTGGGCTTAAAATAAGTAAGTAAGCTAAGCAAAACATGTACAGAAACAGCTACAGAAAACATCACAATAAGTAAAAACATGTGACAGTCGTCCCCTAACGTAACTTACAAAACAAAACACTATACAACGGTTTCAAACACGGGTCTCCTGGTTTAAAGTCTGGTGTTTGTTGGACACATCCACCTCCCCGCCCGGCCGCCACAAATGGGCTTTTCTCGCTTTTTATACCACGTCACTAACTCTTACTGTGGCATTTATACGCAGACGGCGTACAAATGAAATCAAGAAAGGCGTACTAAACGCGCACTTAACACCTTGTACATTATCGTGGAATTTATGCGCCTCTTCATGCGAACGGGCTGTAAAATGTGTGCACAGAAATTACAAATTTATTTGTATTTTTTAGGAATTCTTTAGTAATTCTGCTAATTTTTATCTACAATTTGACCACTTATACCTCCCAGATTCTATTGATGCTTAATTGTGACACACGTTCACAGGTAGGACATCTTATCCCATCATCAGTTTATTTAGTCCTCTAATAAATCAGCCATTTCTACAGTCATAATCAACATTGTGAGAGTTATATGGAAGGTAAAACTGTTTTATTTTGTTGCTTGATGGCCTTTTTATGACCTGTGACAGGAGGTCATAGTTTCCCATTCTTCTAAATCAACACTAGGTCACTGAGGAGAACACACATCGTCACATAAGACACACTGAATCATACACATACTGTACAGGAGGTAGACACCTGGAGGTAGACACCTACACAAACAGGCACGCACTCTCCATTAAAACACTAAAACCTGCCTCCATAATTAAAGAGTCTAGTTGGCACGGTTGTCTGCGAGGTGCGCTGGGAGTGTGGGATGGGATAACGCAGGATCGGAAGTGACAGTAACATTTTCTGCAGCACATTCAAACACACTGCAGCGCTTTAAAAATGCATCTTGTTATGTAGCAACAGTGTGGCTTTACAAACCTCCTCATCGGGCCATTTAATGGAGACCATGGGACATTACACAGACACACACCAGGGCAGCACGCATCTCATTTAACAGGCTCCCACAGATGCAAACACCTTTCTGTCTAACACACACACACACACAGTGCACAGTGTGAAACGTGAATGGGAGCTGTACAGTGTAGTGGAATGATTATGCATTATTATTAATGCATTATGCTTGAACACATATACAACTTTTAAATCATTCAGCGTGACAGTTCTTTAAACAAAGTAAGACCTTTACAATCCCAATGTGCATCAATGTACACTCACCGGCCACTTTATTAGATACACCTTGCTAGTACCGGGTGGTCTTCTGCTGCTGTAGCCCATCTGCTTCAAGGTTGTACGTGTTGTGCGTTCAGAGATGGTATTCTGCATACCTTGGTTGTAACGAGTGGTTATTTGAGTTACTGTTGCCTTTCTATCATCTCCAACCACTCTGCCCATTCTCCTCTGACCTCTGACATCAACAAGGCATTTCCGTCCACACAACTGCCGCTCACTGGATATGTTCTCTTTTTCGGACCATTCTCTGTAAACCCTAGAGATGGTTGTGCGTGAAAATCCCAGTAGATCAGCAGTTTTTGAAATACTCAGACCAGCCCGTCTGGCACCAACAACCATGCCACGTTCAAAGTCACTTAAATCCCCTTTCTTCCCCATTCTGATGCTCGGTTTGAACTTCAGCAAGTCGTCTTCACCACGTCTAGATGACGTAATGCATTGAGTTGCTGCCATGTGATTGGCTGATTAGCTATTTGTGTTAACAAGCAATTGAACATGTGTGCCTAATAAAGTGGCCGGTGAGTGTCTATCACTGTGTGTTTCAGAATAAAAGTCATGTTGAATATGGTTAAGGAACATTTTAAATTGATCCTACTAACAAGTATTGTTTGTATCGGAATCCTGATACATCTTCGTCCTTTGCACCATGTAGAGCTCCACTGTTGTCCAAAAACTATAAAAACATGTCAGTGAGCAGCCCTGTCTCCTAAAAATTACATTCCCCATAAAACAAAACTGCATTGTGAATCACGTTTCGAGGTAAACATATTTTGTCGCGATTACGTTGGTTTTTGACGTATCACAAATATGTTTGTTTCCACATTGGGAGGAAGACGGACGGGGTGGATGGAAGAGTCACACAAACAGTGCTTTCACCCAGAAGACCGCTGTTCGTATCCCATGTGAAAACAAAAGTCAATGTTCACTTATTTTAAATTTACGTCTGAAGGGCTGTCATAACATGGCGAACTGCAGCCCAACAGGCAACAACAGCTGTCAGTGTGTCAGTGTGCTGACTTGACTATGACTTGCCCCAAACTGCATGTGATTATCATAAAGTGGGCATGTCTGTAAAGGGGAGACTCGTGGGTACCCATAGAACCCATTTACATTCACTGATCTGGAGGTCAGAGGTCAAGGGACCTCTTTGACAAATGACCATGCCAGTTTTTCCTCGCCAAAATATAGCAGAAGTTTTCAGTCTTATTTAGCCTCTCTAGCTAGTATGACATGGTCGGTACTGATGGATTCATCAGGTTTTCTAGTTTCCTATGATACCAGTATCTTCACTCTAGCTTTAAAACTGAGCCGCTACAACAATTAAAACTAATTTGCATTAACGCGTTCTGATCATGTTAACTTTGACAGCCTTAATGGGAACATCATTTTGTAGGAGACAAGATTACAATGAGCCACACTGTTGCATTGGTTAACATGTTCCTTCATCACCATGAACACACACACTAGTTTATTTTGTCTCAATTTTACATACACCGTCCTGCTGCCCCAAATACTCACTGAAGCACCAAATGTGGATAATCCGCTGTTGAAAATAGTACCCAACAAATATAGTATTTCCTCCTGTTTGGCAAAAAACTACACTGACCAGGTCTCACGTTTGAAATGAAAGTATATATTTGTGAGACATTTTAGATTACAGTACGTCTTCAGTAGGTACCAATGTGGTCAGGGTAGGGAAGTCAGAGATTATTGAGAGGCGGACCAACGGATTGTTGTTTGTTGTCTTTTCAGATTCAATTCTCCCTTTTCTTTTAGCTAATTATGCTTCATTACATCTTCGCTCCTCCATCCTCCAGCCCGTGACCCATAAGTCACCCGAGGTCCGCCATCACCGAGGATGTTCCAATCACTTAAATGCCTCTCCGAGGAGGTGAGGAGCGAGGAGCGAGGAGAAACAAGACTTCCAGAGGAGCTTGGAGAGAGGAAACAGCGGTGTATCCATGTGGAAATCCCTCAAGGAGAATCTGTAAAGCCTTCAGTGGTTATGTGCTCAGTGAGTGGTCACTGCAGCTGATCTGTTGGGACTGTTAAAGGTGGGCACTGTGGAAATAATGTTACTGCAATATTAATATCTTTAATCCTCTGAGACATCCCGAACAACTTTACTGTCTTTTTACTGTTCAGTTTTAGAGCTAGAGTGAAGTTACAGATATCATATGAAACTAGAACCAAAGGAATCCATCGGTACCAACCATGTCGTACTAGCTTGTCACGAAGGAGGTTCAATAACGCTTCAAAGTTAGGCTAAATTTTGGCGACGAAAAACTGGCATGGCCATTTTCACAGGGGTCCCTTAACCTCTGACCTCCAGATATGTGAATGTAAATAGGTTCTATGGGTACCCACGAGTCTCCCCTTTACAGACATGCCCACTTTATGATAATCACATGCAGTTTGGGGCAAAAAAACATGCAGGTTTTTTTAATACTGTATGTGTTATTTTCGCCTATTCTAAAAGTTTGAATATTTCTGCATACTGGGGTCCCTAAACAGTTTTAGAATTACATTAATTGGGTATCACTGTAAAGATGAGACTCTTGTGGCTCCAATGAACCCAACTGTATTCATGTGTGACGATTTTAGTCCCCATAGGAGACATTTCATTTTATTGAGACCATTTTTCGAAACTTGACCTCACTGTATAAAATGACCTGTGGTGACCTCTAGGATAATCACAGCCTCATGAAACTTTACAGCCACAAACTAGAGACCTAGAGCATTCAGAGGATGGATGGATCAAACTAGAGACCTAGAGCATTCAGAGGATGGATGGATCAGACTAGAGACCTAGAGCATTCAGAGGACGGATGGATCAAACTAGAGACCTAGAGCATTCAGAGGATGGATGGATCAGACTAGAGACCTAGAGCATTCAGAGGACGGATGGATCAAACTAGAGACCTAGAGCATTCAGAGGATGGATGGATCAGACTACAGACCTAGAGCATTCAGAGGACGGATGGATCAAACTAGAGACCTAGAGCATTCAGAGGATGGATGGATCAGACTAGAGACCTAGAGCATTCAGAGGATGGATGGATCAAACTAGAGACCTAGAGCATTCAGAGGATGGATGGATCAGACTAGAGACCTAGAACATTCAGAGGATGGATGGATCAGACTAGAGACCTAGAGCATTCAGAGGATGGATGGATCAGACTAGAGACCTAGAGCATTCAGAGGATGGATGGATCAAACTAGAGACCTAGAGCATTTAGAGGATGGATGGCTTTCATAGCTACATTGACAATAAGGGGGTTTCTGAGCAGTTCACACAAGTGCTCGCCATCTAATCACCGTAACATGCAATTCTTGCAGAAATCTCCAAATGTCAAAGTTTTTGAAACCAAATCACAGCATGGCTTTTTCTATAGTGTTCCTCAAGGTCTTGGTGTCTTAATTTGGTATTTTAGAGGGATTATTGATCGATTTATATCAATTCTCCAGTGGTAAAAAAAATGTTTAGCACCAAATCTGTGTAACAAATGGTATCAACCCAAAAATTGCTGCAACAACTTATGAGACATAATAGAGCATGGGGATGGCCATCATACACTTCTATCATAATGTTCTAAACCCTTACACACATTTACAATGTATTGTAATTAACACTATTATTATACTATTATACTAATATTATACTGTTGACCTGCTATCTCCGCTGTCTAAAGACTTCATGTCCCCCCTAAAAAAGACAAAAACGGGTCTATTGTGGTTTTCAGAGGGTTAATAAACTTTACTTTCCAAGTGCATCTTAGCGTATTTAGGGATAATCAATTATTTTTCCTACACAGCCACAGAGTCAGTTAATATTATACGTGTTTGAGCTTTATAATATCTTGCCTCAGCCTGAAGAGGACAGATTTACTTTATCATACCTGCAGCTTTACAGTCAAGATTTGATTTAGAGCATTTATAGCTGTTTGTTTTGTTGCCTCCTGTCTATTCTGGTCTTTCAGTAATGACAAGAGTTTATTTGTCTGTTGGTGTTTTTTTTTTACCTTTCAGTTACTTAACATGGATTATGTTACGTGCATTACATCGAGCAAACAGAACACACTAAAATATTTATGGGACATCCTCGGGTTATTATTTTGAATAAAAGGCTACTTTTTCAGTCATATAATTTCATCATTTACGTTTTTTTTAAATTATTGTTATAATATCGTATCGTATCGAGATCGTGAACCCAATATTGTGTATCGTATCGTGAGCTGAGTGAATGGTCACACCCCTAGTTAGGGGTTACGGTCTGTGTCATGGTTACAGTAATAAACATACATTATCTTGGTCCTGGTTAAAATATATCACGACAGGAAATGAACAGCATGTCTCATGTGAAAGTCCCATGTATGGTTGACCCAGCCTTTCCCCTACTGTACGTGGATATTGTCGCTCTATAACGTCACTGGACTTCCTCCCAACGGATGAGTCTTAAATCTTTTAGCTGCTGCAGGAGAACAGTCTTTATTAGCCTCATACTGCAGCCGGTACTTGTAGAGCCAAAGATGATAGATTTAAAAGTGAGCTTCTGTAAAAGTAGAACTTTGGATATTTGTGATTTTGTCAAGCTAATGGCCTTTAAATTCCACATTAGTTAGTTACCTGAGATCTGGTTGAAACCACTGAGGTATGCCAGTCAGTCCCACTGTGCAGTGGACGCTTGTCTACAAGGTCATTTATTTACTCAGTAGATGTCTCTCCTTTAAATGAGCTAGCAATACAAATTGTATATAATCTACAAATAAAGAGTTTGTGCTTCATCCATAGTCATAGTTGTGAAAATGATAATTATAATATTATATAAACTCTGAAGCTATAAGTTTAACTTAAAAGTTCATAAGAGGGTAGATTGTCTATTCCCGATCTGGTGGGTCTGCCCCATTAAAACAATCTGAAATGCCGTGTCCCTCCTTGTAAACCCTAACCCAATTATAGTGACTGTTTATCAGACTATTAGAGGGAGGGCTGCTGGATGCTGTCCTCAACCTTCCCCTGAACCAAGCCTGATGGCATCACCAGCCCACTGTGCAGAACAGAACCTCAGTTTGCAGTACACTACAGTACAGTAGTAGGACAACAAAGTGTGTGTTTTGTGTGTTTGAATACTGTGCAGTTCAGTTATGCTTGAATGCAAAGTCTCTGAGCGTACACGGTCGGTCGGAGAATGTCAGTATTGTTACTTTTTTCCCTCTGTTAGGTGCTCACAAAGGAAGACACATGAGAAGGGTACGGAGTCATTGAATGCACAGGACTCATCCGTTCACAGAGAGGAAGCATACTCAGCACACAGAGGCTACAGTTTATTCCAGCAACGGGGTAAATGTTGTTTTTTTGTCGCTTTGAAAATTAAAATTAATTTTCTTTTGCTCTACTCAAATTTTACATATATAATTACTTGTCACAATTAATCACAATTACAGATGTTGTGACAAAATATTACAGTAATGTCAATAGTGGTATTTTACATATTCATAAATTCAGGTACATTTTATTGACATCAAAATATAAGGTTATTGTACCGGTGAAATTAGTTTAAAGTAACAGTACTTTAATTTGAGTACTATTCTAGTACTCTTTTGATGCCTTGTAGTAAGTGCATGGAAACAGAACATGAGGGTGTCAGGGGAACCGGGGGAGGGACGCAATTGCGGACCAAAGGAATCTTAAAGTTAATCCAGAAGGATATCCACTAAAATCACAAGCAATTCAAAGGGAGGGGAAACACCAAATGAAAACAGGCCTAAAAGGAAGAATCCCTACAGTCAATATAACTTGAAAAGACTAAAACTAAAACATCGCTGCCGAGCAGCTGACTAGAACATAAATGAACCAGCGAAGGCAGGCCACACAGACCTAACCCACTCTAAGAGACTCCAGAGAAGAGAAGAAGCTAAATGGTGAGTGAATCCCACAGATAGGTTCACGTGGCACTTCTGCAGATTCACACCCCCCCTATACAGATAGAGCAAAAACAGGACAGCCCTCTCACTACCTCGGACAAAGAGACAATGAGTCAGCACCTGAGCACTGAAACCAGAGGTAGATATAGGCTTCAACCAGCTGATCCTCATCAGGGACAATTAGGCTCCACAGCTGCTTCTCCTCTGAGATAATGAACAACCAGCCTGCTGAGTGGCAGGTGACCCTCACAGAGGGTCTTTCTTACTTTGACAGTCTCATATTCATGGTCCGGGTGTCACAGTGGGTGTTTGTTCAAATTGTCTGGCTGATTCAACACCTTTCATGTTGAGTGAACTGGGAAAGTCAGCTTGTGGCGGGGGCTTGAGGGTAAAGCTGATTGCCATAATGTCCAGGCCTATGCCTACATGAGTAGGGGCGTTGCTGACAGGGCAGTGAACTGTGGTTCACCTCCTGCGTCTTAAAACATTCATCCACATGGCGGTTCTTCCC
Organism: Sebastes umbrosus; assembly: GCF_015220745.1. Lineage (NCBI taxonomy): Eukaryota > Metazoa > Chordata > Actinopteri > Perciformes > Sebastidae > Sebastes > Sebastes umbrosus. The sequence goes on along the minus strand of NC_051279.1, from coordinate 1,918,916 downwards.
CATTGCATATTTTTTTTAAGACACCTCAAAGATAATTGTTTGCACTTTTTGAAACATATATTTTATAATCTAAGAAGCTGATGTAGCTCAGACCACTGCATGTGATACTTGGTGCCTCATACACCTTTGCAATGTTGCATCAATGCCTTTTTTTCTGAAGATAATGAGTCTCTTGTCTGCAAAATATTCTCCTTTTGTATCAGTGGCAGGCTTCTGCAGTTGTAGTAATTCAATTTAATTGGCTGCCACAACCAATGGAGCAAAAATACGGAAAAAGAAAAGACTTAATCATATTGATCTGGTGTTCATGATTTTTGTAATAGAGGTTTAGGGAAATGCAAGATGAAAAACAATAATGACTATGATTACCAGGGAAGACAGAAACATGAAAATATCAACATTATCCCATACTGTATGTTCATTTACATCATATCATATTATGTTGGCCTGGAGTCCAACAACAACAGTTTAGGTCATAACAGTGTGTTATGGGTTTATGGGTCACGCTTAGATTACCGCCACTGACAACTCTTTTAATGAGAAGGCCCCAAGGGAGCCTCATTAAAAAGTGAAACAATAAGCAGCTACAGCCAGCTCTGGAAGTCTACAGTCCTAAAGGCTCACCATGTTTTACCATCCAAATGAAATCATTAGTCAAATTGTGTTGGGATGAACGGTTATATAATGGACAATCCCTTATATTATCATCTACACTGCACTGAAGAGTGGGCCAGCCTCAGCTTTAACCTTAGGTGGTGCATTGTGGTTTGGACTTTAATGAGTGGGGGCTATTTCAAATCATCGTTAGATTAATCAGGAATCTATGGAAGCCCACAGCAATTACCAAAGAAAACCAATTAAGAGATCCTTTCATGTCATTATCAGTTCCACATATAACATTTCTGAATATAGAATGTGTTACTGGAAAACTGTCACAGTTAATAAATATTTCCCTCTGAAGAGAACGTTATTGTATTATGAGACTTTTTATCTTGTATTTTATATTTTTAGTTGATTTAATTATGATGTACAATTATCTTGTAATCAGGAAATATGTAATACCAGTTGTTTCCACGTTTTAGCCCACTCACTTTGCCCACCTAGCCCGTTCGCACGAAAAGGCGTATAAATGCCACGATAATGCACGAGGTGTTTGGCGTGCAATAAGTAAATTTATATGCATATCTTGATTTCCGTGTATCATTTGTACGCTATGTATCCTGTACTGACTGCAATGTAAACACATCTGCATATAAATACTATGCTAAGAGTGTAAAAAGTTATTAATTTATTTTTAAGTTCGACCATGAAGTTTTTTCCTTACCCTAACTAAGTGGTTTTCTTAACTAAACCTAATTGCGGATGTTTGCGTGGCGTACAAATGTCACGCAAAAACGCTAAAATGCGTACTCACGACACACGGAATGTCTGTGTAAAGCGTTACTTCTTGTTTTTTTATTTTGGCGTCTGTGTTAACAGGCTAGAGCAGCCACACATTGCGGCTCGGCTGCGTGTCAGCTGCGTCTTTTCTAGAGCTTCGTGGTCTCGCCTATTTTTCACGCAAACCACACGTTTCACAGCAACAACAGACATTGAAAGTGATCTATTGACTGTATATTAACATCATAACATTACTACAGTTTTGATGTCTGTATCTATAGAAAATGTTACGAATATGAAAAAAAGTAAATATTTATTTTTAAATCAACACTTCCTGCTTTCATTTAAAAAATAAAAGCCCTAAAGCATTTTTTTTCTGTGGACAGAATTCCTTATTTTTAACACAAGGCTTTTATTCTGAAATATTTGCAGGAGAGTGTTGTAGAACATGCAGTGACTTGCACGGCACCGTGAATGAACATAGTACGGGGTTTTAATGGTGGATTATTACTATTATTTACAACCTTTCACTGTCTAAAATAAATATAAATGACATTTATAATGAAAGGAAATGGCCATTATGAAAGGGAAACTCTATGTAGAAAGAAAGAGCTGACAGCATCAGAAACGCAGCTGGTCTGAACACCTGGCGTGTGAATCACGCAGCCGCCGCCACAAGCAGTTCACTCATTTACATCTTACAGAAATTAATGGAAACCAACTGATATTCAAAAGTCTAAAACTGTGCATGAATATACTGGTATGTACTTCTATCTTTATCTTTTTAACCTGCTCTTGCTGGATATATATACTTCAAATGCACATTGTCGACCTTTGTGTCTGCTTTTTTAGTTTTTCTGAAAATGAGATAAGATTAATGCAGGGAGAGCAGTGAGTGACAGTGTGGGCTTTATGGTAGCTCCAACAGCTTGCGACAGCGACAGCGGGGGCCTAGTGAAGGGTCAATTATGGCATTTTTTTCTGTATATATTTTACAAACAGTATTCTTGTGCTAATGCATCTACACTGATTTGACAGAAGACAGCCAATGTGATGTCAGACTGAATAAAAACATCACTGAAATCCTCTGTCCCTCCAGCAGCCGTGCCCTCGTGTCGAGCAGCATTCTTCTTGCCGGTTCTTCTGCATTTATGCACAGACTTGAAAGAGCAGCGTTATACGAAGAAGCTTCCTCAGACTGCGTTGAGCTACGATGAACAAAAGCCATTAATCAGAGTCAAAGTTTCCTGTAAGATTAAACTGTCTCACTGAGAACACAGCAGCTCCTGCAGCCCCACTCTTCGTGGCCGCGCCATTATAAAACATTTATTTGCAGAGATAAAGTGCGAGTGTATAAAAATAATTACAGGGAAGGAGCAGTGGCAGTGAGGGGGGTGCAGCCCCTAACAGAGGACTTTTCCAATTAATTGACTTTAATGCAGCATAATGTGGTGTTTTCCTCTCCCACTCCTCATAATGGCTGACACCTGACTGCTGTATAGTCAATTAAAACATGATACAAATTGACTTAAGCAGTCACCACTCAGAGATTAGGTTTCCCAAAGACAATTAAATTTGAGAGAGAAAGCAGAGAATGGTAATTCATGATCATTTTTTTCTTCATTTCCTGCCGTCACATTAATTTCCTTATATTTAATGGCATGCCGGTTGTTACCGCAAGTAGCTTACAGATGTTCAGAATCATCTAGGTGTCTTGACTGTCCTATGTATATGCACCATGGAGGCTATTCTGTGTGTGGTGAAAATAGTGTTTGTTGGAGTTGTGGCTGTATTATCTGTTTGGTAGTGATTGAGTGTGGCAGTAAAAAAAAGCCACTGAGAAAGACACGGGGATGTGGGATGATTGCCGGGTGGCTTCGCAGAGAGCCGAGGTAATTTCCCTCGCCGCCAACTCAACTCTGTCGTTTGTCAGCCACCACTTGCGCCGCTGGCAGCTATTGTGCCAACAGCAGTCAATCACGCAGCTTATGAATCCGAACCGCAGTCAATCGCCCTGCTTATGAATCCGAACAGCAGTCAATCGCTCAGTGTGGGAATCCATTGACACATCTGGTGGTTCCAGCTGGTCACATGAATACCTAGCGACAGGACATCCTGGAGGCAGGCAGAGATTAATCGCAACAAATACCTCACAGGAAAAGGATGACTGTATGTGACAGTATATCCCCTATAGCCAGTCCATCTCAGAGATTATGGACTGAAAAATGTACAGATTTGCAACTACAGAATCAAAATATACATTGTACATACTGTATTATGACATAATTGTGTTGCTAAATAATTATCTATGTGGTTGGATGTGTGATTTAAAAAAAAAAAGCATTACATGAAACTAGAAAACCTAAGGAATCCATCGGTGCCAACCATGTCATGCTAGCTTGTCATGAAGGAGGTTAAATAACGCTCCAAACTTGCGCTAAATTTCAGTGAGGAAAACACTGGCATGGCGATTTTCAAAGGGGTCCCTTGACCTCTGACCTTTCAGATCAGTGAATGTAAATGGGTTCTATGGGTACCCACGAGTCTCCCCTTTACAGACATGCCCACTTTATGATAATCACATGCAGTTTGGGGCAAGTCATAGTCAAGTCAGCACACTGACACACTGACAGCTGTTGTTTCCTGTTGGGCTGCAGTTTGCCATGTTATGATTGGAGCATATTGTTTTATGCTAAATGCCGTACCTGTGAGGGTTTCTGGACAATATCTGTCATTATTTTGTGTTGTTAATTAATTCACAATAATAAATATATACATACATTTGCATAAAGCAGCATATTTGTTCCCACTCCCATGTTGATAAGAGTATTAAATACTTGATAAATCTCCCTTTAAGGTACATTTTGAAAGGATAAAAAAAATTGTGATTTATTTGTGATTAATCATGATTAACTATTTAAATCAATTGACAGCCTTACTTTGTATGCATTAAACTTCGAGCTTACATTGGTGACCTGCGTATCAGAGTTTGGGGTGCAAAAATGTCATATGAAATGGAAGTGAAATCATAAATATGAGCTTTATTATGTTTAAAACAAGCTAATTTGCTGACTAGTGCAGTAACTGATTTTCTTAAAGTGGACATATCATGATAAATTCACTTTTTAGTGCTTGTGCACGTACATCTGGGTATCTGGAGTACCTACCAACCCGCAAATTGTGAAATAAGACAACCTAGTCTCTAGCCTAGTTTTTTGTGGTCTGCCTAGATCAGACAACATGTGATTCAACAAGCAGTTGAGATCTGGCTCCCCTTCCTATGTCACATGCAGGCTCATTAGAATATAGCGCCCACAGCTAGAGGACTACCTTTGCAAAGATGCATTATATATTCATATATGTGCATATCCAGCTGTAGCCAGCGCTACAGTCATTTTTGCACACAGCTCCAGTATATTTTGTAAATCCACAGATACTTCCTGTGGTGACTGTGATTTGTATTGTAGTTGTTTGTTCGTGCTTGTTGTCATAAACTTTTAAAATGGTTTTCATTTCTAAATTCACAGAATTAATTGTGCTTTTGTTGTTAAACATTAAACATAAAATACAGACAGTTAACGTGCATTTGGATTATGTATCATAGCACCCGGGGATCATTTTCTGTAGTCGTATTATTTGTTTCTGTTAGTTGCATTAAAATTCATCAGCACCTGCTATAAACAATCCAGCAGCTAATGGGGAACTAAATACAAAAAAAAACAAAGTAGAACTTCAGTGCCTGAACTAATGCAATGCTCCATATGGGAAGAGAAAGAGAAACAGTCATCTGATGAATCGTACCCTAATTATTGTCTGTCATACACAATGAAGGATGCAACCATTGACATTAAGGATGGGATTGACCCAGCTTGTACGGCTTGTTTTAAGTGGACCTATAATGATAACTCTTAAATCGACATATTTCTTTCAGCGTCTTGGAATATGTTACATTAATTGCCATTAGCAACACTTACTGCAGCTTGCAGGTCGACTTTGAATGATGTTGGACGGATAAGTCAGCCAATACTAATTGCTTCGGGCATTCAAAACTAAATAACCTTCCCCTCCCGAGCAAAAATATGAAAACAAAATTAAAAAGTTAAATGAAAATGGCAGTTCAGTCAGTCTGATTTTTCAAGCTAATGAGTACCACACTAAGCAGTATTTGATTTAAATGGATAGATGTACAACCTTCTTGTGTGCAGGACCGGCTCCTCCTGTGTTTCTAGTAGCACTGCAGTTGTTGAGTGAGGTTAATGATGTAGAAATTGGGGTGATGAGTTGGAGAATGGTGCGTTCCCTGGCCTGGGAAAACTCGACTCCACCACCTGTTACCTCCATCTCTGCCTCCTCTCCCGCGGCCTGCCTGTGGAGGATAACACTGGCCTGGCTGGCTTCCCACGACAGTGGTTGGAGGTTAAATGGATTCCACCCTGCCACTCTCTTATCATAACTGTCTGCCGTTCTGTCAGAGTGGACCGCAAATGCAATTCCCTAACCTTGGGGTAGACCGACCAAGGCATCTGTTACACTTAATAAAGTGCTGACCTAAATTTAACTCTACACTCAGCTACTTATGTGGTCCAGGGGGACCGGGGAACCAGGGAGAGGGGCTTTCTTTTGCTTATGAGTGCTGCCTCAAGTGCTTGTAAATTCATCTAAAAGGACATAAATAAGAAATAAACGCTGGTTTCATGTGTACTTTGAGTAGCAGTGTCACACAAATGCTGCATTAAAGGCAAACACTAGCTCCACAGCTTTTAACCATACAAAGGCAAATCAGGAGAATTAGAAATATAATTTTTTTCCATTTACTTGAAAGCTGCTTGGTCTTCTTTTGTATCAGGAAGAGGCTTCGCAGAAACGGAATATAATATCAATAATGTAATAATTAATAACAGAATTCTGTTTCCGTTAGTGTATAATCATTTTACACAAAGAATCGTGTTTTCATTAGCTTAGCATGAACCCTTCATTACTTCATGGAGTCCGCCGTGTTGCACTGCCATGTTTCTGCAGTAGCTCAGAACAGGCAAACCAAACACTGGCTGACTTCCTGTTGCTCCTAAAGTAGTGTTATTATGGTATGGACGTTCTCTGAGCGAGGCGAACAGCGTTACCACCGTTTTGCACTTGACGGCTCACGTTACCGCAGTCTTGGAAAGGGAGGAGTGAGCGGAGGGGTAGCAAGTTGGTTGCAATCTGCAACCACACCACTAGATGCCACTAAAACCTACATATTGTACCTTTAAATGTCTGAACCCATAAGCCAATTCTCAGCCACTCTAGTCTGTCACCATTTTTGTCCAGAGTGAAACGTATTCACAACTATTGGATGGATTGCCATGTAATTCGGTAGACATTAAGATTACCCACAGGTTGAATTGTAATAACTTCTCTCCTGACTTTCCCTCTAACGTCACCAGATTAGGCACAATAACTAGTTTATTAGGGGTTATGTTACCTTTGTAGTCATTGTTACAAGCAAAACTACTTGGTTAAAAGGAAACCTGTTGTGATGGTTGACAGAAACCAACAGCGGTCTACCATGTGTCAAGGTCGCATGCTTTGCCAACCTATCCAGACATGACACGAGAGGGTGGAGCTAATAGTGGAGCGGATAACATACATTTTTCAATCAAATCGTGCAAATAGAGATACAAGCACCAAATTTGGCATGATGATTGCCGAGGGGTCACTAAGCAAATATAAACAATTGGCCATTTGAAAATTCAAGATAGCGGCCATTTTTCAATTAGCCACCAAATTGACCTGCTGATAATGATTTATCTCATAGAAATTCATCTATTGCCAAATTTGGTGCCTGTATCACTATTTACATGATCTTTCCACTATCCACTCCACTATAAGTACAACCAAACGCTGAATAAAGCATTTATAGGCAACCAAAAATGTTGCAATTAACTTCCATGAACTGAAAACACACTGTTTTAAAGGGTTAAAGTTGTAAGCCGAAAATACGGACAACTCCGTGACCAGACAACGCCGTGGTAGCGACCTGTCAATCATGAAGTAGCCCCGCCCTAAAGCATCCCCTGCTTTATGGTCTATTTGACTCTAAATGGGACCATCATTTACTAAACGAACATCATGCTGTATTGAAGAAGACTTGAAACTAGCGATTGAGACCATAAACTCATGTTTACTGAGGTAATAAATCAAGACAGAAGTAGAAGATCATTTTCTCATAGACTTCTGTACAATCAGACTTCTTTTAGCAACCAGAGGAGTCGCCCCCTGCTGGTTATTAGAGAGAATGCAGGTTTAAGGCACTTCCGCTTTGGCTTCACTTTTCAGACCCCGGAGGTTGAATACAAAATATGATGGTTCTGATGCATCAATTTTGATCCTTTTAAAACAATTTAAAAAAAATAAACTGCCCATCTGTCAGGTTATCACAAAACAACAGGTTTGGACTCAAATGCAGGTAAGGATGAGGAGGCAGCAGGCTGAATTCATTGATTTAATAACAAAAACTAGGAAGGTACAAACAGCTAATCCACAAAAGTAACAAACAACACAGGAATAACCTCTCTCAAGGGGAAGACACATCACAGCAAAGAAACGGGGGAAACACAGAGACTAAATACAGCAGGAGAGCAGGGTAGATGAACACAGGTGGAACAAAGGCAGGAAGTAAAACCAGACAAGACATAAAGGGAGTGAATTTCAAAATAAAACAGGAAAGACTAGAATGAATGAATATAACCAAAATCACAATTACAGAACTAATAATCCACTAAAAAAGATGAACACAAGATAGTCTTAACGAAAAGGAAAAAGTCCCACCGGCTTCTGGGCAAAGCGTCAGACCGTGACTTCATCATGACAACGACAATGTTCACGAGTGCAATGCTAAAACGGTGGAGAACTCTGAAATGTCTCCCACAACTATTGGATAGATAAACTTACATAGGCTACATTCTGGTACATTACATTCAAGACATTTGTAATTCAAACATGATGAAATGTAATAAAGGCATATCATCATAGTTTTAGACATAACCGTTAAAGAAATAGACCTAGAGGCAGACTTTAGGTGAGATCAACATGAGATCATTTTCAAATGTAATGATTCAGACTGATATGTCTGTATATAGTGTATTTTTTATAGTCAAGACTCTGCTTTCATTCATAAAAAAAGTCCTTTATATCCTTGCATATTGATAATTAAATCAGCTGCAGGCTTACAGTGTTTCATGGTTGATAGAGAGACAATAATTCTGTGGTCCTTGGTGTGTATTCAGCACATTTCTAGTTATGTCATCACGGACAATGCTTCCTCTTTGCTACGATTCACAGAGAACTCAAAGCCTGATCCCGACGTTTACCCTTCATGTGCTCTTGACGGCAAAGAAAGGAGAAAGTGGAGAGAAACCTGCAGAGGAGAAAGAGCGGGGGGCAAAGAGATTCTACTCCACGGTGTAGATTTACTTATCTGTCACGACTTTATGTGGTCGAAATGGAAAAGAGAATTGGGCTATGTTTACAGCACCATAAACCTTTCTTTTAAACCCAAGGACTTGGCCACCCTGAAACTGTAGCGTATAGCACCCATAAAACTGAGGCTAACGCCGTCTTTTAAATCTGATGAAACATTTATCGATTCTTTTTAGATCTTGTTTTATTTGCTCCTCGTCTCCCACCTCTGGGTTAATAGAAGCGAATCAGAGAACAGCAGAAATACTGAGGGCAGTAAAGGTTTGCATGCTAACAGCGTGGAAGACAGACAAAAAATAAAAAAAGGGGGAGCTGCTGGGAAGAAAGAAAGCTCAGTTTGATGGTTACTCCGTGTCTGTGGCAATCAATTCCATGAGTTCCTTCTGAAGATGTAAATCTCTAAAAATGTAAAACAGCTTTATTAAAAAAGAAAAAGTTCAGTAGTTTCATAAAACAGCTGGTCACTCTAGCTTTTAGCAAATGTTACAATATTCAGTTACACGTTTTATGGTGGAGCGTTGATTTGAGTCCAAATAAACTACAGTGTGTGTGTGTTCATGGTAATGAAGGAACATGTCACCCAGTGCAACAGTGTGGCTCACTGATGTGTTATTAATAGTTTTTGGACAACTATAGCACAAGAGTAAATTATGCTGTCATATCTATTGTGCATATAGTGTTTTATAAATCTTAATTATTACGAAACTGGATTTATGTGCACGAGCCTGGTTTCCACAGCAACAGTTACAGTTACACTCTAAATCAGCTGTAAGTACACATCAGCACCTCAATCTGTCAATGGATGGAAAGGGGAGGGACACAGGTATACATTACATCACCTGTATTATCATTCATTCATCATCAGTCATTCCACAGTCATCATCGAATGTCACAAGTGTAATCAATGATTTTGTTTGTAGCGCTCATGTCGAAAGGACGATATGCTCCCGATTCTTTTGGTGCTGATTCGATATGTATTGAACATTTTTTTTTAAGTATTGTGATTCAATATAACATACCAAAATATGGATGACAATCATTTACATTTGTGCTTTATTTGTATGTTTCTGAACACCTGATATTACTTCCAATAAATTACTACAGAAGATATATATATATATATATATATACTGTATATATATATATATATCTTCTGTAGTAATATATATATATATATATATATTTAAATATCTCCAATTGTGTCCATTTGCAGCATGGAGGGCAGCAGCAGCATCACTGTTCTTTCTGGGGTGTCTGATGTCATCGATCAGTGATACGGAGTCATTATCGTGCCTTTTTCACCTCTCTGCCTCCTCCCATAGATTCTGTATGCGCTGCACACTGCTTCTATTGTTCTCTCTCTCTCGTTCTGTCTGAATAGAAGAAGGGACCAAATAGAGCTGTCTGTAATAAGAAAGAGAGAGGCGGGATCGGGCTGTTAATTCCAAGAATTTCAGTATGAGGTTTACTGCTTCAGACAATTTACATCCCCAGGTCTTCTTACCCTCGTTCTCATTTTATTGTTACATATTCATAGGCATATAATTCATGTTGAAGACACTAATAGCAGAGCTCAGAGCTGTGGCTGGAGTCCCTGCAGTGAGCTGATGGGCGACTGTTGTTTTCTTCTAATGGGCTGCTTGACTTAAAAAAAATGTAGCCGTTTTATGGCTGATTGTGCTCTTTAGATGGTATGCTGGCTATTTGGAATATACAATTAAGAAAAGATAAAGTATAAAATACCTATATTATTAAGCACAGTATAAATCATCCTCTAGACGTATGTGATTATTTACCTCTGGCTGCTGTGCGGTGACGGGGAATAAAACAAGGTGCTCATTTATCTGTGTCACCTTTTGTTCAGCCGTTCACTCTTCAGTAACATCCAACAATGAATATTCAGCTCCCTCAATAGACTGATGGCCTCTTTCATTAAGTCTGAGTCATTGTAATTTAGATTAGTGCTCAAGCACGTCAACGATGTAGGCAATGCTTGACTTCCTTATTTGTTGAGCCCCACGGAAAGGAAATAAGGTAGCAAGGACTGTGGAGCCACCTCGGTCCATCTGTCTGTTCATCTGTCTAATATATCACATCATGCTTACAGGATTTGGACCAAACTTCAGGGAGTTATGTGTATCATTGTCTCATTCCAGTAATTTCAAAACAATGATTAGTCCATGAGGGGTGAGACAACATTTGTTTAACAGTCTCTTAGTCACGTACATGAAACACTTATGAGATTTTCATGAAAACTGGAGGGAATGCTGTGTCTCCTTGTTGTTTTGGCATTCTTTTAAATGGCCCATTGTGGGATTGAATCACCAGAGGATGACGCGGATTGTTGTCGTCTCGATATTATATCTCCATCTTTGGTGCTAATTGCTGTGGTGCTTCTTTGCTGAATCGTCTAGAGATAATTACATGGTGATCCTAAAGTGAGAACAAACAACATTTTGTCTTTTACGTCAAGTCTTGATGAGGCTGCAACATAAAACCAGCTGCTGTGAATGCACCAGCTTACTTTAACTCAAATTGTTACATAATGTGAAGAAAAGCATTATTTGAGGCTGTCGTTTCTTTGTGTATCATTTTTATAATCGGTTTGCCAAGTTTATATTACTATTAGGGCCGTCAAAGTTAAAACGCGATAATAATGCGTTACAGAATTAAAGTTTTAACATCAATAATATATTTAACGCATGAACACAATCGATATTTCAGAGATTATAGCGGGCTCAGGTTTAAAGCTAGAGTGAAGATACTGGCATCATAACTAGAAAACCTAATGAATCCATTGGTACAAACCATGTCATACTAGCTTGTCGGCAAAAAGACATTTATATATGAAAATATATATAAAAGTGTTATATAAATTATTATTACTACACTAGTTGCCATAGAACCCATTTACATTCACATATCTGGAGCTCAGAGGTCAAGGGGACCCCTTTTAAAATGACCATGACAGCACAAGTTTGGAGCGTTATTATATATCATATGATGCCAGTATATCTTCACTCTAGCTTTAAAACTGAACCTGCTACATCCTCCGAAAGAATGATTGCGTTAAAGAAATGAGTGGCGTTAAAACGAATATGTGCTAAAGCGTTATTTTCACGTTAACTCTGACAGCCCTAATATAAATAAATATATATATATATCCCAATGGGTGAGAGGCTGAATCCATTTCTCCCGGGGGATGAATGGATTTAGATAATTAATGGATTCTCTTGTATATGTTGTAAATCCAAACACTTGCAAATGGATTGTGTGTTCATGGGAACTCAATTATCATGAATCAACTCCATGGCACTGCCTGAGAAAGCAGAACACACAAACAAACACAATATTTTGCAACCAAAATAGCATTAAAGAAAGATAAAAAGATTAACACTGTTAGTCAGTGCCATAGAGAAACGTGTCTCTGCTGCAGGAGCAGTGGCTTCATAAAAATATGTATAAAGTATATGGAGAGATCAATGTTGCACTCACACAAAGACCCAAGCAAAGACACTGAAATGCAAATGTAATGGAAAAAGGTTGTGACCACTGGTGCTATCACTATTACTAGGAGTTGATGTTAAGGGGGGGAGAATGGAACCCAACGCACGACAAGGAGGCAGGCACTTTACAGTAAAGTTCAGCTTTTACTTAGTAAAGCAGGCAAAGGTCAGAACCAGGGAATCAGTTCAAATAGCCAAACGAGTCCAAAGAGGAGCAGGCAAACAGGCAAGGTCCAGGAATCAGACAGATCAAACACTAGTTGTTCAGGCAAGACCAAAAAATGCTGGAAAGTTAGGTGGCAAAACACTCGACAATCTGGCAAGTGACTGGTGAACTAGGACTGGTATATACTGTATGGGCTGAGGGGTTAATAATAAGGCAGGAAAACAGAACAGATTAAGAAATAAACTAAGAGTTGGGAGGGGTTGTGACAGGGTTTGCCATGTTATGATTTGAGCATATTGTTTTTATGCTAAATGCAGTACCTGTGAGGGTTTCTGGACAATATCTGTCATTGTTTTGTGTTGTTTTGTTTTGTTAATTAGATACTTGACAAATCTCCCTTTAAGGTACATTTTGAACAGATAAGAAAGGTGCAACTAATCATGGACGATCAAGCGATTAATCACAATTAAATAGTTTATTAATTTTGATTGACAGCCCTAATATATATATATATATATAGAAAAAAAATAATATATATATATATATACTACTTAGTTAGGTTTAGGAAAAGATTGCAATCTCGGTTTAAATAACACTGGAAGTGCTGTAACTTAAGTACAGGAGTTAATGTGACAAATGAATCAACTTTGACTTGTGGTTTCACTCAGGACACAAACACCGGTCTCCTGGGTGAAAGTCCTTTGAAAGGGCGTTCGCCGCTCTTTAAACTTCCTGGTTCACAATTACATGGATTACATATGAGGCGATTTTATGCTGACCATCACGAAAACATTTTTAAATTTGTGTCTATATGTACACAAATCAATACATTAAATTGCGTGACTATTTCACCATCTGCTGTGCGACTGGGCTGCAATAACAGGGCTCCGCAACTGCATCATCTTAACAAAATACAGGCATTTATGTTACCAAGTACAGCCATGCTTTTCATGCTGTGACAAGTCAAAATATGTCTGCTGTGAGAAAGACTTATAGGAAAATAAGAAAAAATTTACAAAAACAGTCATAATGTTGCATATTTGGCAGGAAATTGAAGGTGAATACATGATGACGGGGGACTTTGACAGTTAACAGTTTAGAAACACTTCTTTAGTTCAGTTTTGTTATATAATATGATGACAAAGTGGCATGGTTTTATCGTTCACAATCTTACATGCAGAGCTGTGGCAATATGGAAAAAATGCAATCAAAAGAAAGTCAAGTTGCTTACAGTATATTGCTGAATACCGACCTGTGACTAAGCTATCAAAAAATAATAGTCCTGAATAATGCTGTAATGCTTTTGTTTGTAATCCTCTTCGTTCGCCATTTTGCTAGCAAGAATTCTTTCACTGTAATCTGTATGCAAATGTGACAGCAATTCAAAATGAAGTAATATAATTTGTTCCAGAAAGGTTGATTGGGACATTAATTATTGTGCGTTGTACAAAATAAAGCAGTCTAAATTAGGATGTAATTATGAGCAGTCCCATAATAGACTGTTTTAATGACACAGAGTATATTTTGGCAAGGGAATGTAAATGTACAACATAATTACACCATGAAGATATCAAGAGAAGGCCTGCTTGAACTACGCACAGACTCAAGACTCAACTTGCATTTTGTGTCACATTTAATGTTTGTTTAATTAAATGTACAAGCAAAGCAATGACTTAATAGAAAGAACCAGTACCAGGTTTATTTCCAAGTAGGTTTTCAGATAGCATAAATGGAATTGCCTTAGTGTTTGGTGCATAAGAATAGGAATAGACAACAAAAAAAGAACAAAGATAGCAAGCAAGTACTGCAAAAGTTGAGAAACAAATAGAAAAGCTGTACAACATATTGACCAGGGAATAATAATAACAACTGTTGCTGCTCTGTACATGTTGTTGAAGTCCCAGATATGTCAGAAAACCAAACAACGTCGTGTCTGGGTTCATAACATCACCCGGCGGCGATCTGTACTCACATACAGTGCCATTGCACTGATGGTATCTAGCAAGCCACACGTCACTACTGTGGTATGTACCCAAAATAAACAGATTTGTGCTGTGATTTAATTTCTAGAAAAAGATCAAAATGATGCCAAAATAAAAACATAATGATGCCGATTTGTGAAAAGTTTGAATTCATGCTTTGTCAGGTCTGTTCGCAAGACGACAAGAGAAACAACTTTTAAATTGCTTGTTTTCTGAATGAGGTTTGGATCAATCAGTGCCAGGCTGTGCAGCTGCTCCATCAACGCTCAAGGAATAAATACGGCAGCGACGTTGTTGTTTCTACCACGGACAGTCTGTGGTTTCTACAGAGTTTGGTCCGGTCTCTGTATAGATATTATGTACTATCGTAGCTCTGGGTGACCACAGACACATACAACATTTTTTTTTTCCTTTTCTGATTCAACAACATCAGTGACGACAGGAGGATAATCTCAACGCTGATAAGCTTCCGTGAAACAGCGTCACGCAAAATTTGCGCCATTTGCGTCCAGTTTGCATCACCATTTGCGTCGCCCAGCGACAGCAATTAAGTGGTGCATCTTAGTTTTCCTCGACAGGGAAAAAAAAAAAGGTTTCTTTTGTGATGCAACAATGTGAATCAAAAGGCACTGAAGGAACCATAACAGAGGAAGTAGACAAGGCAGACTAGAGACAATTACATAAATTACAAGACTTACAGTATTTTTTACAATTGCTAACTCTTGCTAACTGATCATGTGGCTGGTGGGCATACATTTTCCAGTTCCTCTTTGGGGTTGAGGAATGGGAGTAAGGTGGAAGGAAAAGTGACACCATCCTGCTACGGCGGAGTATTAGGGCCACATTGAGAGAAAAAAATCTGAGATTTCGAGAATAGTCATAACTTTACGAGAAAAAAAGTAATTTCCTCCTCCACAAAAGAGTCAGTTTCCTCCATCAGGTCCGTGTGGTTCTTTCTTCAGAATAAAATCAGTTTCTTGCAAAATCTTTTCCAGGTCCTGATACTGGTGATAATGTGGTGCTGAAGATGAAGATGAAAAAGATGAAGTATTTGGTTATTTGTGAAACCTAAACTAAAGTATAACTTCACTTTTACCCTATTTCCCTTCTATATCATGACTTAATTATCATAATACTACCTGCTAAACATCAGCATGTTAACATACGTAAACTGACTTTATTCTCGTAATATTTTGACTTTATTCTCGAGATCTCAGATTTTTTTTTTTTCCTCAATGTGGCCCTAACATTCGTAGGCTGCAAACCATTCTGTGACTGGAAGAGAACGGTGAAACGTAACATCGTCCATACGTTCTGGATCCTGCCTCACTCGTCCCTTATCCTCACCCGACAGTCGAAGTCTTTCATGGACGTCATCAGGGAATGAAAATAGGCGTTCAGTGTCCAATTTAGGAGTTTATGCATTTATTATGCCTGTGACAGCGTGGCCGGAGACATTATGTATATGTTCGAAATTCTTCAAATTTAGCACAATGTCCATTTGAGCTCAAGGATGAACTGATTAGATTTTGGTGGTCAAAGGTCAAGGTCACTGTGACCTCACAAAACATGTTTTTTGCCATAACTTAAGAATTCATGTGCTAATTATGACAATTTCGCACACATGTCCAACAGTATACAATTATGTAGTGATGATGTTTTGGACAGACATGGATGTAAACTGCACCTTGATTTGTTGTTAACAATTGTAAAAAAAAACTGCAATAATGTGCTGTTGGATATGACTCAACAAAATGACACGAGCAAACTGCAGAAAACACACACCACCACTACAGCAGTAAGACAAAATGTGGGAATAGTAATCAGGCGAAAGCATGGAAATCAGAGCATATCCATTCCTGATTTGTGCCATAATGAAATATGACAAATGATTTATGTCTGGCATTTATTATGCTGTGGGAGGTAATTTGTTAGGCTGCAAATGCACAGACGTCCCCGTTTGTAATTGAATCACACAAAATAATGAATATCCTACTTTGTTTAGTGTGGCTGTTTGTCTTTGTTCTATTGTTTTGTTTGCTCCTAGAAATTAATTATACCATACATTATGCAGGTGCCTTTGATTAAACCTGGATGATAATTTTACCAGACATTTCGCTCAAGAACTTTACGAGTTGTCGAACAGCAGAGAAAACTTCTTGGCTCTAAGTCAAGTTCAACTGATATTCATTCTGTTTGGGATTTTTATTTTTTATTTTTATTGGGATTCATGGTACTGACGGCTAAAATTAAGTGCTGATATTTTTTTAGTTCTGACCATTTTTATTCCACACAGTAAGATGGTATATACTGCAAATTGTCAGGTTTTGTTTTATGTTGGACCCCAAAGCAGAGACTGACACAGGTAAGTTAAACACAGTTTATTTTCCAACGAAGAGGGAAAACGCAAGCAGGAGGGCAGCGAGCTGGCCGGCTCGTGGCAAGTTGAGAATGGAACACGAGGACTGAGCACATGGGAATTCTCAGTCACTGGAGACGCAGCGAGGCAAACCGGATGATCTGCACACAGGAAAAAAACACAAGGTAAGTAAGGTGGTCACGAGCGAACACTAGAAAAATATCTTGAAAAACACTAAGAAGGAAGGCACGTGATGCACTACCAAACGAGGCGGAATTATCTGGCACCACAGTGGAGTGGAGACCAGGCTTTTATGATGAGGTTGATGATTTGAGTGGGACCTGGTGTGCCTCGTCTGCTGCTGAAGGTGGAGCCAGCCACACCGCCCTGCCACACACATGCCCTGCCAGGAGGAAAATACAAAGGGGAAGGCGAAAAGAGAGCAAGCAAAAAATCCAACAACCAAAAACAAAACTAACAGAATCATCACAGCAAATATTGAGCGTGGAGGTTCATTCTTGATCTCGGGAACACATATCTCTGATAAAATACTCTAAACTGTAGTTTCACTTATATAGCTTTTCCAAGAACTTTTGATCATACAGCCTCTTTTCAGCAAACCTGAGCGAGTTCCATTTGCTGATGAAGGTCATTATAGAGACGGTGAAAAGAGCTTTAGTCTAGAATAATTCTTCACAGATCAGGGCCGCCAAGAAATTGGACTTTTTAAACAAAATAGCTTCAAGAATGATTTCAGAGAAAGTTCGACATTAATGTCATAGAGTGCTGAGTACTTGGACTCCTTTCTTTGCAACATGTTGTCCATTTGTCCCCCTGGCCGTAAAAGAAATATGGAAATTGTCCAGTAAGGTGCAGTCAACATGTGCTCATTGCATTTTTAGGCTAACCTTAATCAAATCTCCAAGAACTCCAACGTCTTTATCAGGCTGTCCTGTCCGATTTTAAACCAAATGTGCTTTGCCTAAATCCTTCTTTTTCTCATGGCATACAGTTCTTCCCAATTAAGGGAAAATCCGCATTAACTTCTCTTTCAACCTCAGACCACTGAAATGCTTTTCGTTATTGTGACTTCCCACCACACCTGTTTAAATCTGGGATATACACCGTATTCTTGTATTTAAAGCAATAATGAGTTTACATAAAGACTAAGACCCGCTAGACACGAGTAGTTAGTGGTCCATTAGAGAGTGGATACCCGAGCCCAACGGCACATAATATGACGGACCTACTGTCTGAATTACCAAACGATATATTCCAACAGAGCTACGAATTTACGAAAAAAGTGCTGAATGAGAAATATATAATCAATAACAATATCAATATCAGCCCTTATACCTACAGTTCATTGGAGGCCAATTACCAATGTAACCCCAATTCAAACATTTCAATCTGATTCCTTTTAAACTTTTCAAATGACGTTTAAAACACTATCTCATTTTGCACATGGCTGGGAACATATAACTGTACATCAGCACATTGAGCAGCAGTATATAAAAGCTTAACATGCAATCGTCTCTCTGTAACCAATTTACTAGAATTGGATTAGACGGAGAAAACTCCTCTGTGGATAGTTTGAGATGCCATCAGCATTCAGCTCCTGTACGACATCACTCTGTGAGCTCTTTTGTGATTACTTTAATGCTATCAAAGGCCTGCTCCTTTTGAACACAGTCTTAATTAGTACAACTTTAATTAAGGACTGATTCATCCAGCACTTACTGAGTGTTCAGTGCAGAGACGTCCACTTTCCTCCATGACTGTAAATGTGAAGCTGAGGATACCAGCAGTGAGAGACCCCCGCAGCGGATGTCTGACTGCCTGTTGGGAATGATTATATCCACTGATGATTGACGGTGTGTGCGGCAGCTTTATCCATCCTCGGTCAGATGACTGTACTCACGAGTCAGGATTGGCTGTCCCAGAAATGCCTGTGATGGCTGCATCATGTATCTGCTGGAGGGAGAAGAAATCTCATTAAAAATGACATAGGGATTATTAAAGAATTTTCGACATACACTGCGATACCAAACATCAGTAATCTGTAGCCTGTCTCCTCCCCATCAGCGGTCAGGATGAACAAACACTGCGGTCGATAAATGCATTGCTGGAGAGTAAAGAGCAGGATCTTCCCATAGTGTATTATAAATGTAAACTCGTTAGTGTGTAGTGAAAAATCAATGTGGAAAACTGGATATCTTTCTTACTTCACTCTATGTCTATCACTTCTTTTCAGAGTGGTGATATGGGCAG
Source organism: Sebastes umbrosus (assembly GCF_015220745.1). NCBI lineage: Eukaryota > Metazoa > Chordata > Actinopteri > Perciformes > Sebastidae > Sebastes > Sebastes umbrosus. The sequence continues at coordinate 1,899,791 of NC_051279.1, read as the reverse complement.
AGTGGTTTGGATTGGCAATGATCAGTAATCAGTAATTCATCAGCCTCAACTAATGCTAATAACCAAGTGTTAGCTAACATATTAACCTGCTAAACATCAGCATGTTAACATTTCATTTTGAGTATGTCGCCACGCTGAAATTAGCATTTAGGTCAAAGCATCGCAGTGCGGCCTCTCCGAGGCTAACGCTATATGTTCACTCTACGAGCGACAAAGCAACAAAACGGCCAAGCGTGACCAGCTACATTGTCACCAGGTCACCGTTGAAGTGTTGCTCAAATGAACGTTGATGTAGTTATGTCGTTAAATAGCACTTTGAACTGGCTATTGACAAAAATACATTTTTCTTCTGTTTTTTTTTTTAGAACAAAAACTTACGATTTGTTGACGCTTATCTGCTTCATTGGAGCGCTGCAAAAAGTTGAGGCCAGCCCAACTTTGATTTTGTAGAGCGTCACGCCAAGTGTCTGCCGTCAGCTTGTAGCTTCATGTCACTAGCTTGCAAAGCACCGGGCGTTCCATTATGACTGTAAGGTAAACCCATCTAAACACTACAAGAAATTGTGCCGGGAGTGTGGTGACGTAGTTTAAAGAGTGAAAGAGACACGGCTGTTCCTTCGTGTCCCCGTCTTCACAACGTTCAGTGTCATTTTCACTGTACAAACATGGTAGTTTTAAGCCCAACCATGTAGTTCTTTCCTAAACCTAACTATAGTGGTTTTGTTGCCTAAACCTAAAGTCACGCCATGGGTAACTATCGTGGCTTTGCTGCCAAAAATAAAGTGAAGTCAGGGACATGACAAAGTATGTGACAGGTAGGGATGAGAATGTGTTGGAAATGCAAACTGGTAGGTGCAAAAAGACAACCTTTATTTTCTGTGTTCCTAAAGTCCCCTCAGTTACTGCTACGATTTGGTTAGAAGGGGGCTTTTTTATTCTTATTTTTAAGCAAGACTTTGTACTTCAGCTTCAAAACATTTACACTGAACTCACTTGTGACCTCTCCGGTTTGGATTAAAGGAGTGGGGCTTGTGCTGTTAAATTATGTGCACACTCCTGCAATTTAATAGTAGTCTGTAATAGAGGAAATCACTATTCAGATCATAATTGGCAGAAACCACTGAAACCGAACACACGGTGTCCTTCACAGCCACAGAAGAGCTGATAATGCAGTTTATAAGATTACAAGCATATAGTGAGCAAAAAAAGGCAACAGCTTTGTCAACACAGTCTGGCAGTCTGTTGCAATATGCATTCATATAGACATGAGGCCTATTGTCTAACTGCCTACCAAACCTTGTGGGATGGGAACAAAAAAACACTCTACCATGGAAGCATAACCATTTTATGTTAGCTGTAAACAGCACAGGTGTCATAGCGCCGGTCTCAGTCCTGGTTTGTTTTTTCCATTCTGCCTCTGTCCCTCCCTTCAGCCATATTCCCACTTCCCCCAGGCCCCGTCGTTGCCATTCTCCATTCATCCACCAGATGCCCACACTCTCCCACCTGTCCCAGGAACCCTGACTCTCACTTCCACCTGCTCACCTGTTTCCACTTTCCCTCATCAGTCCTGCAGTATACTGTATATACTGTACCGGCCCATTTGCACTTATTCCCCTGCCAGATTGTCAGTTCTGTTTTGTGCTTTGCTTTCCAGCCACCTGAACCTGAACCTGTACCTCTACCAGAACCTGTAACTGTACCTGTACCTGAACCTGTACCTGAACCTGTACTGTACCTGTACCTGAACCTGAACCTGAACCTGAACCTGTACCTGAACTTGTACCTGAACCTGAACCCTTATCTGTACCTGCCTGTTTGCCCCACTTTTGCCCCTTTGGATTCTCCGTTGCTCCTGTTCGGACTTGCTACCCATGCCTAAGCTTATGTATTGTCTTTTTGAACTGTTCCTGTCTGCCTGGTCTGCATTTGGGTCATTTTCCCTGCTGCCTCGCACTCATCTAGCTTACAGTACAATGTGACCAGCAGACTCACCAGCATGAGTTTGGAATGACCGACTGGGAGTCTCCGGCTTGCCTGCCCTTGCACTTGAACACACCGCAAAGACTACAGCCGACGGCCAACTACCACGAGCGTTCTGCGCCTGCGTGAGATGAAATAACTCTCCATAACAACAGGTGGCGTTAGTCTGTATTCATCATTCAAAAGGGGAAACCAGAAGACCGAGGACGGAGGATATACAAGCCGTTGTTATCATACGTACGTGAAATAAAGCGGCGATTGTCGACCATCTTCACACTTCAAGCTCACCGCTTCACTTCCACTTCATTCCAGATGGCCGTGTCATTGTGAAAATATCCTTGTATTGGAAGGATCAGATGAGGTGAAGATGAGAGGTGTAGCTGGCAACGCTTGGCCGCTTTGTTGCTTTGTCGCTTGTAGTGTGAACACATAATGAGAAGAACCTTCTGTGTGTGTCCTCTTGACTTTAGTCAGTTGATTCCTTTCCTCACTTCTGTTTCGCTTCTCGTGCACTGATTTACTTAAGCTGAAAAGCCAATCAGAGTGAGTTCCCTCACCGACCGTAGCTTTGGTCTCCAGGACCGGAGTCTCTGCTGTACTCTGCTCCTCTGTCTGCCTTCACTCACACACCACGCTCGTTCTCGCTCTTTCACTTCACCTCTCACATGCATGCGCGCACACTCCACACTGCAGAAGAGTTAGTTTAGCTCTGAGAATATCTAGTGAATGTTCAGTGGACGTTTGTGCAAAAATAACTGCTGCAGCTCCTCCAGACCAACAGAGGTTTCCCGTGTCTGGTGAAGTGGAGTGAACTCCGGCGTCTCCCCTGTTCCCTCCGGCCGCGGTCGGGAGGCTGAGGCAGGAAAAGCCAACACTAGGATCAGCATTGATTCATGGAGAGACCTTGGTCTGGTCAGCTAACATTACTGCCAAGCAGCTGAAATATAGAGTGATATTGTGCTTTTAGCTGACGTGTGTCGCCTCACTGTGTTGAGCGATGCTCGTTCATGTCTATGTAGAGCGAGCACAACAAGAGCAACACGGCGCTGACTTTAGTTGACTTAACGGCCACAGGTGTCGCTGTTAACAAGACGTTTCTGATTCTTACAAACAGTCCCTTTAAATGAGATTTAGGCAGTAAGTTAGTGTATTTTGTGAGGCAGTATTTTTACTAAATAAGACTATCAGCAATCACACCTACAACTGTCTGACTGTAAGGCAACAAACCGTGTCAGTCTACCACACCTGACTGAAACAAAGTGATTTTCACATACTGTACATTGACACTACTGCAGAAGTTCATGGTGTCTTTCTCTCTGACCATGTTGCTGCTGATCACCTCTCCTTATCAGGCCTTTCTCTCTGTCCATGTTGCTGCTGATCACCTCCTCTCCTTATCAGGCCTTTTTTTCCCCATCATCTTCCCCTGGTTGCCAGAGGGGACATCTTTATTAAAATGGATGGCAGCGTTTGCTCAGAGGCGGGAGAGACTCTCAGTCTTGTGGACTTGAATGTTTTTTTCTCAGTCGCTGTTGACTTATAGCTGGCTGCCTGGTAATTAGGCTGGGTAATAGCCTGCTGTGAGCAGCCAGGGTGCTATCACAGCCAGATACTGTGGCGTGTCGCAGTATACAGGTGTCAAATGCTGGGATTGTAGCTGGGGTCAGTGAGAACAGGCAGACAGCAGGATGTGATGGCTTCTATACTTCAAGCAATGACTGCAGGGTGGTACTGCAGCGCAGCAGAGGAGTGTGACGCAGAGTGAAGTGTGTGGTAAACAGCATAATGAATCAGGACAACATGGTTGTACATCATCTTGAGAAAAGTATAGAAAATGATGTTAGGAGATATCACCATTCCTTTTCTAATCTATCATGATGAGATCTCAGTGATGTACAGCTTGACTGTCACTTGGCTGTGTGTCAGAAGTATAAAATTAACCAAAATAGACACACAAGTGCCATGATGAGTCCCAGATGAATCCTGTATTATCATTTTGACTAACTATTTTCTGTTGAATACTCAACTAAAATCCATTAACAACTTGGCAAGTCTGCCCATGCCAAGTCCAAAACATCTTGTTTTGTACTTCTTTCATAAATCAAAAACACTCGCTTGGCGGCCAAAAAAAAAGGCTGTTATTTGTGAATGCTCTTTTAACTGTGAGGCTTTTGTTTCCAGCAGGCTTACAACAGGACTAGCTGTAAGATTTATTATTCATTGAAGTTGCTGAGAACTAACATTTTGTGCCAGTAATTAATAGCTTTAAATTTGACAACATTCCTATCTGAAAATTCAGTCCTGTTCAATGTTCCCCAGAATATTATTCTCCTAAGGAAGCGCTAGTGCTTTCAGTGCTTTGTTGAAAAGATCCACACCAGAATGCCAAAACAAGAGGAACACGGTTGAATCTCTCGTTTATTTTCTTTCTTTCTGGGTAACGTTCTTTCTCAAACAGAAAATGGGTTAAAAGTCAGATATAATTCATCAGCGTGGCAACCAGATTGCGTCATTTTCAACCCAGTTTATATGAACTTACTGTTTTATCAGACCACAAATGAGACAAGAATTAGCGCAACACGCAGACTCTCTCTCACTCGCTCTCTTCCACACTGTCTCCTCCTACCGCATCGCGACCGTCCACACCGCGCCGGGGATGGATAGATACGTTGCTGAGGTCCGCCTCACGTTGGGACGGGCTTTAAACCTTTTTCTGTCCCCACCTGCTCTCCGTGAACACGTGCAAACCTCTGTTTTGATGATCAAGTCCAAAAAGTTGTCAAGTCATGTTTCCTCCAGCTCAAAATAATTTCTAAAGTTAGGTCATGTAGATCAATTGATGATCTTTGTCCTGTACTGGGACAAAGAGGCATGATCACCCCTGTACTTGCCTCCCTACACTGGCTCCCTGTTAGTTTTCAAATTGATTTTAAAATTGTATTGCAATTTTAAGGCCTTAAACGGCCTTGCTCCTAAATACATCTCTGATTTATTGACCTGGTATGTGTGTCCTCTTGACGGAGCCCTGCTGGTTACTCCCATGTCACGGTTTGACGCATCGAGTCTCTAGCTTCTTTTAAATCACGTCTTAAACCTTCTTTATTTTGGGAAAGCTTTTGGAAATGTTTAATTTATTTATACTGTTTTTATTTCTGTTTGCCTGATCTCATTCATTTTATTTCCCTCCTCTGAAAACATGTCCTTTGGCCTTATTCACATTTTATCTGCTATTATTTGGTTTTATTTTCTTTTGTGTTAAGAAATGTAAATTAAGTTTATTATTATTATTATTATTATCATTATCCTTAACCTCCCAAAAGGAGCCACAACTAATAAAAAAAGAAAATTGTAATAGTCATTGCTTTATTGGATGTTATATTTGTGGCTTTTTCACCTCTATGAATCCTATACGGTACACAATAATAACTTATAAGACACTATTAGCCCAGTACGTTTGTTATACAGTATAAGGTTGTGTGTTCGATCCCCGGTCTGGGCAGGGCCTTTCTGTGTGGGGTTTGCCTTCCAGGTGCTGTGAATGGGGTTGGAATAGGTTACATCAGGAGGGGCATTTGGCATAAAACCTATACCAAATCAAATATGTGGATCATAAAATCAGATCTCAGATGATCCGCAGTGGCGACCCCTAAAGCCGAAAGACAAACATTTGTTATGCAGTATACTGGACTATTGTATGTAAGGACACAACCCCGCTGAAAACCATGTAACTTAGTTTGAACTTGTTATTTGAACTCCTTCCTTTGCGTGTGGCTGAATGCAGCCCTCATCAGCAGTCTGACAGCCTGGTGCTAATGTCTAATTGGTTTACTGTGGGCTTTAGGTCACAATAATTGACCTCACACCAAGTCTCTCTCACAAAGCAGTGACTTCTGGCTTCATTAGTTCCCCCTTTGAAGCACAAAGAGGACAACTTTCCTGACCCCGAGAGAATTGGCTGCTTGATTCATACAAATTGATGTTTGGCTCGCCGTCTGTTTCATGGCCCCTCACTAGCTCGCAGCACTTTGATCATTTTTCAAAGCAATAGGCTACACAGAGACATGAGTCAAAGCTTTTACACAGCCTCTGGGATTCAGTAAAGGGGGAACACTCAGAGGAGACGGTGGCAGTTAAAGGCCTGCGACTCTACCTGTTCACTGCGGCAGCATTGCACTCATCAGAGGACGGATGCTAACGATACAGCAGGGAGCTTCACTCCAGAAGATGATGTCTTCTGATTGAGTCTGAACCCACACAATAGACGAGTGACAAATATATATATACTGCAGCAATAAATGTCTCTTTGTGATGGATGGTATGTCTTATACTAGTGGAGTTGTAATAATTTAATGATCAGTGGCATGTGGATATTGATATAATGACGTGTATGAGGATGCTTCGAAGCATTGATAAACATTTCGTACAATATAATTATTAGACAAACTTAACTCCAGCGGTTCAACCTCAGAAAAGATATGATTCAACAAGCCAGTCAGATGTGGCTCCCCTTCCTATGTCACATGCAGCCTCATTAGAATATATCACCCACAGTTATTAGACTGGGCTTTTTTAAGAAGGGGTCTAAAAGAGACAGGATAAAACTAAGCCAAGACTAAAACGGAGCGTTTCAGACAGAGGGTGAATACAGGTTTATTCAGACAGACAGGATGAGATAATGTGTTTTTTGAACATTAAAGCACGTAAACATGTTCTCGTAGAAACACAAAATACAAGTATAATACTTACAAAGCCGCCATTCACCTGCAAAGCTCAGCATCAGAACCGACCCATTACCTGCAATTATCTGTAAATCAATACTGGACCCGACCCGGCTTGTTACATAGAAGACTTGTGATCTGAGCAGTAGACTATTCAAGGTTATGCTCTGAGCTTGCTGCTGGTCAGTACAGACAAACATTATAGGGGATATCCAACAATGAATTCATTAAATGTAAAAAAAAGAAATAGATTAAATAAATGAATAAATATAGAGACACATGCAGATTGTGTAGGGAGAAGCACCCTGCAGGTTTTTTAGTAAATTAGCTTCCTTTGAGTTTCCTTCTGCTCAGGCACACACTCACACCTCTGCAAAATATTAAGCACAGCTGGCCCAGCGTGGATACCTTCATTCATTATCTTAATATTTCAATGCATCGCCGGGATATAACTGTTAACTGAGCTTGTGAGCTTTTCTGACAGCGGTGAGCCGTCTGAAAGACTCACAGTTTATACAGTGAGCTCATTTTGTAGATTGGCAATATCCAGTATTCAATACACAGTATTGATAATTAATACCTAATAGCTAATGTGCACTTATTTTCTTGACATTTGGTCAAATCAGTTATAATCAAACTTTTACACATTGGTGGTTGTCTGTTGGTCTTGTTAATTGCGGCCCTATTCAAATGATTCGTCAAAACAACGACAGTATGTTCATTAACAGTTCATTTGTTGATTATTTGATAAATTAAAAAAAAACTATTTAGTCAAGACTATGTCAATGAAACTGTTTGAAAATGTTACTCTCCCAGGTGACGTCTTTAAATTGCTAGTAAAAAACATTTCAGTTTACAGCGATCTAAAAGTGGGAAAAGAAGCGGATCCTTGAAGTTGGAAATGAAAAAGGTCATTATATGATAATAAGCACTATAGGCTTGATATGATGAACATGTGTTGATAAAACTGTATTACTTTCCGATGCAACTTAACTCCTTTACACCCGGGCTTGCTTTAAATAGCAGGACTTTATAGACCAGGGGTTTGTTGGTCTCAAGATAGCAATGTGCCAACAACACACCTCACCGCACCTCATTTGAAGACGAACACGTCCATGGGCGCACAGATGGGCACAAGTACATTTGCTGCTTACACAACGGGCGTGAAAATGACAAGTGCGTCAGTCTGAAACTAGCAATGACGCTGTGTGCCGCTTTGTGCCGGGTCTAAGATAGGGCCCTCTGGCTCTGCTATTGACCTGCGCTACTCTTACAACTACTGGCTCAAGACAGGACCATTCACGTTCAGCCACCGTAGTAGTTCTCCTACATGCTTGGCACACGGGAGAGGTTTCAATCTGCAACTTCATCGGTAGATGTCACTAAACCCTACACGCTGTTCCTTTAACACTGCTCCACAACAATGACTAACCTGGAAATCAAAGGTATGTTATTCTAATATAACACTTGTCCTAATTATGGCTATTGACTTCCAAATGTAATAATAGCTGACTACCTTCCTTCCAGTTCCTTACAATACATCTTTTCAAAGACCTGCTGTAACTCCACTGATATTCATGAGGCTTATTTCCACACTGCTGACAGTTAGCATGCCTGTCAGCCAATCACAGAGTCTAGTCTCCAGCGGCAGTCTGCAGGAAATCACTTTGACTTCTCTTTTGCAATGGAAATTAGACTGGAGTAGAACTTAAAGTCACCTAGCTCCCCCAATAAATGCATTCAGGGGGGAAATAGGAGCTATCGTCAAATCAGTGTTTGCTTTATCCCTTCAGGGTTTTTATAAGAGTGTGAAAATGTTGATGACAAATCCTGTTTCTTTGTGTGGAGGTAAGAAAGGCTTGCTCTTTGCAATCACACTTCTGCAGTTAGCGGGGGCAAAGAGCTGGGAGGGGTAGCCTGCGAAGAGGTGCTAGCCAAAGGATTTACAGTTCAGAAAAGACAGGCTGCTTCAAAAGCAAAGCAGTGCCATTGTCAGAGAGTAATTTCATTTCATGAATAAGCGCTTGACTGCTTACAGTGGCAGCCTAGTCCTCAGCCTGTCTGCCCTGGCATCGCTCCCCTTCACCAGCCAATGACAGGATGTCATTCCTGCTTCCAAAACGCACAGACCAGGAGGATGGGGCTTATGTGCAACAACCGAAATCTGTGCCACCCTGACGGATGTTCAAAATAAAATGTGAAAGGAAGAGGACTGTGTGGAGTCGACTTAGCCTCCCCTCAGTGGGAACCATTTTGACACTTGCTCAGGCTGGGAGTAAATTTGTAGAGGTTAGATTTCTCTGGTGAATATCATCACTGTCGGGTAACAAATGGCATCCAGCAGGAAAAAAAGCACATCAGCCAGGTTGTGCAACAGCTCAGCTCTCATGCAGATACGAAGACAACAAAGCGCTTTACAAAAAAGTCAACACTTAATGCCAGTATTCTGCTTAATACCATTTATTCACTGCATACAATAGACACATACTGAACAGAGAGTGTACCTTGAGAGAATCATCAATGGGCCAAGTGTCTATAATGAAGTGGTGGAAAGCAATATTTACTCCAATACTTAATTTTCACCTGAATCATCCAACCAAAAGGAAACACAGACCGTAGCACCCTGGAAAAACCATGTTGGTTGATAGACTGGAGATCTACATAAAGGGCAACATTGGCCGCGTGGGAAATATGTCAGGTTCAAAGGCGTATTACAGGAGTGTCTATCAGTCACAATTCTTTCCGTGATGGTCAGCACAAAATCAATTTGTATGTAATCTATGTAATTGTGAACCGGGGAACAATAAATAGCGGCGAACGACACATACTGTAGGGAGGAGGTCTGGTTTGATGGCTGGGCCAAAAAACTAATTTTTCCCCAGGAGACCGGTGTTCGTGTCCCGTGTGAAAACCACAAACATATTCACTGTATACATACACATGTGCATATCTTTCTTCTGTGTAACTACTACAGTATTGTAGAGTATTTGACCTACTGTTGAATTGGGATTTTTAACAGCTCAGTGCGATACACAGCAGCATTCAGCTAGACAAAACAGACATTCTGGTATGGTACGGTAAGCAGTGTCAACAAAAAGTAGAATAAAACAGAGATTTGAATATAAGAAACATTTCCAGCATTGACTGCTATGGTTAAAAAGCATCCAAACATTTTGATCAGTACGGCTCACACGATGACAAATCAATTTTTCACTTTGGTGGCCAATTTACTGACACAATAACTCGGTTTTGAAGCATGAATGATGTGTTTTTGGGTGAGTTAAAACCTTTTGCAAACATGCAATAGAGTTGTGATGTCCCATCAAACAGTTGTGACAGTTGCACTTACAGTTTAGAGAAAGTTAAGACTGTTTCGAGAAACAATGATACAGATAACTGACAACCAGGACTAAGATGATTTGATCCCAGAACCATAACTGTTGTACAATAAACATGCAACAACTCCAAATCATTTTCACCACCAAGGAGCACTGAAAACACTGATGTGTATATATATACGTTCTACAGCATCTGTGTCCATGATTAGCCTTGCTGTTGTGTGCTGTTGTCCCAACATATTAAACAGAGTTATTTCTCCCAGACTGTCCCTATAGAGGCCAAGTGGCGCGGCGTTGTGATGAAAACAGACATGTTAATGTGCGTATGGGCCCGGGCGAGGGCTGAGTGGGACACAGTGTAATATGGTTCAGGGCTGGGTCTAACCAGGAGTGACAGTTCCCAGTTTTAAAGAGGCGGGAGGACTGATGCATTATGCATGAGAGACCTGTGTTGCACGAGTCATGCTGCTTCACTTTGCACTACGTACTACTATTACCGCTCTACTACACGCTTCTACGGACACACAACACATATTTCCCTTAGTCCCTCTGCTGTGCTGCAGGGATGCTAATGTGTGTAGAGTTATATAGTGATACATAGAGCTTTGTTCTAAATCAGCAAGCTTTAAAATTATATAAATATGCAGCTGAAATAGAAATACTCATGCATATTTACTCAGGCTGCACTTAACCTCTGAAATTATTTGGTATAGCATAATAATCTTTACTCATAGAAAGGCTTGTACGACGAATGCAGTAGAAGTGAGTAATTAAGTTTCACCGAAATGAATGAGATGGAATGACATAAAAGATAAACAGAAGAACTCATAAAACCATACAAGGCGGCCGGGTGTAAATGTCAGAGTGCAATCACTAACGTGTACGGGCTGCTTGATTAGAAAATGTCAAGTTCAGGTTTAATGAACAAACAGAAACGACTCCCCGCTGACTCTTTATTTGGTGTTATTAAACAGCCGGTTATTGTGTTCATTTTGAATTACTGTTGGGTTCTTTAGAAAAGGTTTTTGAACTAACATAGACCTGAGACATTAAACTTGAAGTTGGGTCCACTCGGCATCAAAAACAAGCTGCAAACACAACATTGACATAGTGTGTCCTTTTAATTTAATATGAGAAACACACCCAGCAAACACCACTCACTGCGAATGCTGTCAGCCGATTGAATGGGTGTTATCAGTGGTTATCACTACCATTCTAATGCTTCAGATGGGATAAACTGCACCTCCCATGTTGTGAAAGTGAAACTTAAAGGGACTGTTTGTAAGAATCAGAAATGTCTTGTTAACAGCTTCACCTGTGGCTGTTAAGAGTCAACTAAAGTCAGCGTCCTGTTGCTGGCGCTTGCTCACTCTAAATAGACATGAACGAGCATCGCTCAACACAGTGAGGAGACACACGTCAGCTAAAAGCACAATATCACTCTATATTTCAGCTGCTTAGCAGTAATGTTAGCTGACCAGACGAAGGTCTCTCCATGAATCAATGCTGATCCTAGTGTTGGAAAAGCGGGTCGGTGCCGGGTCAGTCTTTAGTCACGTGACTCGTTAGTATCGTCAGTCCCGTGAGTCCCGTGAGTCTCTAGTCACATAAGTCAATGTCAACCACGACCGTTTCCTAACCCAAATTATGTGGTTGTGCTGCCTAAACCTAACATCCTGTGACAACGGAAGTTTATTTTGAAAGGACACTATGCATGTAACTAGCGTACATTGACACGCTGTCCCTGGTCTGTCCAAAAGTAACACAAGTGGGGTACCCTGTGTGTTGGTCTCCGATGACGAGGGACACTGACCAAGCGGCGGTATTTGACGAGTTGGACTGGGGGGTCCAGCTGTTCTCTCTTGTGGACTGGCCTTCCTTGTGTTGCTTTTGGAGCTTATATATATCTAAGCTCTGAGTCACTGTTAGAAAGTCAGAGGCTGCTGACAGAGAGCATTTACTGACGTCACAATTATAATTTTACATGGAGGGAAAGAACGACATAGTCCTGGTAACCAGCAATCTTTTCCACCAATTAAGCGTGGCACGGCTTCTTGTTCCTGGTGGGGCTCTCCAAGACGGCAATTCAAAGCTAATCAAGTGCGATGCCCTCTCATTCTTCACATCATCCTCCTGCTGTTACTTAACAACGTCTCATTTCCACCAATACTCTTATTTAGCAGCCAGGGAGACGCTACCCAGCAGCACGTCATGCATCCTGGGAGAAGCCGGAGCATCAATGGACAGGGTGACAACATGACAGAGTGTCAGGACTCCAAAATGTGTCTATTGCCAGTTAGATAATGGGTTATTTTGGGCGTCGAGATGAATCTTCCACATCATTAAGTTGTGTGATGGGGGTTTCTGCAGAGTGGCTAGCAGGGGGGGAGGCACCGAAGCTGAGATGAGGAATGTGACGAGAGCCCAAGCTGTGACACTTCAGTATAGAGTGCAAAATGGGGCCGCTAACTAAAAAAAATAGCTTTTTATAGGTATGCTGGTATAGCAGTAAGGGTTATTCTGCTGCAGATGCAGTGCTATGGTATTGTAATTGTGTGAGACAATGTTTTAATCTCCTTGAAGAGAGGGGGAGGAGAGATGTTGATGACTCCCTGTGGCTTTAATTAGAGTTTAAGGGGTTTCATTGCACATTTCTAAGGTCTCCTATTGCTTCTTAACGTGATTGCATAGCCCAGAACTGTACATAGATTATGCAGCAACAAAAAAAAACATATATAGACACATGTAAACACACCAGGGTGCTCCATTGAAAAGCTCCATGTGGCTCACAGTTTTTTCAGCCCAATATTTAGTGATAGGGAGCATCTGGCAGACACTACTGTTCGTAACATGATTCATATTATATATATATATATATTCAATTGATAAACAACTGTGTAAACAAAAGATTATTAAAGTTTTAATTTACTCTTAAATGAGGTGTATAATTAAATATTATCCAGACCTGCTAACTCTAGAGTAGAGGAAAAGGTAACTCGATACTAAAACAAAAGAATGAGGTAGGAGGACCCAGAGGCCCACTGTCCCCCACAAAAACATCTTAGTGATTTTAATATGCAAATTAAGCCTTTTGCAGCGTTTTGAGATTAGAATACAATGAGAAACAACATCTGGTTTTGATAAACAAACACATTTTGTTTTTCTAATCACAATGGCAAGATGGGCCAAAGGGATAACTTAGCGGCATCAAAATATACTTAAAGTACCAAAAGTTAAAGTACTCATGCAAAATGGCCCATTTCAGAATAATATATATAATATTATTGGATTATAATTGTTGATGTATTATCTCTATATGTTGCAGCTGCTAAAGGTAGAGCTAATTAATTCAATTTCTTTATGTTAATTTTATGTATTATTTTACATACAGCTGGGTAGCTTGTGAATTCCCCCTGGGAACCAATCAAGCCTTATTGATATGATAATATAATTCATTTATTGATTATATTTTGTATTGTTAACCTGAATCTGCAAAGTAACTAACTAAAGGCTGCAGGTAATCAAACTTGACTGTTGCATGGACAATCATCACAACTCACTTTAGCTTGAGCAAATGAAGTACCACACTGTAGCCTCAAAACATGACAAGACTAACAGTGCATGTTAATGTTCGCTAGGAAAATAAATGCCAGACACATTCGAGGGTCGAGGGTTTCTTCAAGCAGATGTCACGTAGGTCCCAAAATACACTCTCCGCTGCAACAAACAGTAGCACATGGCTAATTATTATGCAGAATGACGTCATCAGAATTGAAAGAGCAGTCGGATTCTCTAAACACCACAGTCGTCTTTTCCCAAATCCTTCTCAATTCTCCTTCTCATCTTTCCTTGACCTCATGCCGTTTTCCATCGAGGTCAAGGAGAAGTGGTTAGGAAAAGACCTTAGGACGTAATTTTTTGACTTTTCGAACGCAACCGTAGTCCTCTAGCTGTGGGCGCCATATTCTAATGAGGCTGCATGTGACATAGGAAGGGGAGCTAGATCTGGATGGCTCGTTGAAACACATGTTTTCTGATCCAGGCAGCCCACAAAAAACTGACTGTGTTGTCTTATTTCACAGTTTGTGGGTTGGTAGGAACTCCAGATACCCAGATACCCAGATGCATGAGCACAAGCACTGATAAAGTGAGGTTTTCATGATATGTCCCCTTTAATGTTTACACCCATACTAAAGTGACCTCAAATCACAATTTTTTTCCTAGAAATGTGTTAACAGTGCATACCTATTGCAACAATGTGTAAATGATATTCTTAATCAAGGGTTTAACTTCGACTGGGGAACCACCCTCACTTTCTTATGAAAGTCTTTCTGAACATTATTCAATGACTGACCAGCTGCCAAAACTCACCTGTGAAGAGAGTTAGTTAATTAAAGTCGATACATTCATCCGAGTCTCCTTCACTTATTACCATGCACTCAAAGCAATGAGCTTAACCAGCAGCAGCCAGTACTGCAGGGACTTATTTTTGCCCTGAGGCAGGCCTCTCAGGCTATATACAGGCTGCCCTACTTTACTGCTAAAGGTTGTTGGTGCTGTGTATGCAGCCTGAAAGAAATGCCGACACTACTCAGGGCTTAAAGCCAGGGTCGCTAATCTTAGGAAATTAGCAAGAGCTAGATTTTTTAAATCGTCCAACCTAAAAACTCAGCCAAGTGTTGCCAACTCTTTTCCAATGAAAGTAGCTGGCAGCACTAGCTCCAAAAGTCCCTAAATCTAGAGAGAAAGTCACTAAGTCATCAACACTGACAGTCCGTCTCTTCAGGCCTCCCTCCAAAGACACTCCCCCAAAATGATCATTATGAACATAAACAACGAACAAACCTATTGTTAGTACTCACAGCTGTCAAGCTAGCTGAATTAAATAATTGGACAGACTTATTACAGCCCTTCGACAGCCATAGATACCGTATTTTTTTATTTTTTTGTCAGAGCATTCGATGTATTGATTGCTGTCGGGATGTGATGAGAATTTCAACTAATATAACAGAAACGTTTTTGGGGACCTCAGAATTGCGTCTCTGCTCTTTGCAGATGATGTGGTTCTGTTGGCTTCATCAGACCGTGCCCTGCAGCACACACTGGGGAGGTTTGCAGCCAAGTGTGAAGGAGTCGGGATGAGAGTCAGTACCTCCAAGTCTGAGGCCATGGTGCTCTGCCGGAAAATGGTGGATTGCACCTTCTGGGTGGGGCGTGAATCACTGCCCCAAGCGAGGGAGTTTAAGTATCTGTTGTTCACGCATGAGGGTAAAATGGAGCGGGAGATGGACAGGCGGTTTGGTCTGGTGTCTGCAATTACCGCAGTACCGTTGTGGTGAAGAGGGAGCTTAGCCGGAAGGCAAAGCTCTCGATTTACCGGTCCATCTACGTTCCAACCCTCACCTATGTTCATGAGCTTTGGGTAGTGACCGAAATAATGAGATCACGAGTACGAACGGCTGAAATGAGCTCAAAGTCATAGTATAGTATGTCGAAAAATGTCATGAATAAAGTCATAGTATTGTATGTCGAAAAATGTCATGATGAAAAAGTCATAGTATTGTATGTCAACACAATGCCTGCTCTCAGACGCTCCTGGTTGGACATGTTCATTTGGCTCAACAGCCTCTAGTCAGCTACGGTTGTTGAGTCCATAAATCAGTGTTTGTGTGTCTGGATATGTGACATTTTGATGCTCTTTAGGAGGCGGTGGGTGGGCTGAGAGGAGCCGGGGAATGCAGCCTGAGAGGAGTTGAGGAGCTCTGAGAGGCATTTATCCAGATGTCGACTACAAGAGGCATCTTGTCAGCGTAACTCAGGTGTCCTGTGCCACCTCACACACACAAACATCTTCCGTCAACAGAATGGAAACACTTCACAGGGACGATCAATGCCGTCAGCGTTCAGGGGATCATCAATAAGAGGCGACCCTCTGTGTTCAGATGAGATTTGAGCATGTCAGGTGTTTGATTAGCCAGGCTGCACTCCTGAGCTCTGTCAGTGGCAGCGCTGCCGGAGCAACGGCTTCCTCTTAATGATGACCACCCTGCTCTTTGTTTTAACATGATCCTCGCCATGTGACAACCTTAACTGAGCCCTGAGCAGGTGGCCTCTGTCAGTACAAAACACATGTTAATACACACAGTACGTCAAGTATGGAACATTTCAGATCAGTAAATATTACCCCTCAAGTGTTTTTTTCTGATGACAGAATTCCTTCATTTGTTGACACAAGGTTTTTATTCTGAAATATTTGCAGAACAGTGTTGTAGAACATGCAGTGATTTGCAGAGCTCCATGAATGAATAATGTATGGGGTTTTAATGGTGGATTATTACTATTATTTACAAATAACCACACGTTTCTTTACCTTTCTCTGTCTAAAATAATTATAAATTACATTTATAATGGAACGAAATGGCTGTTATGAAAGGCAAACTCTATGGAAAAAGAAAGGGCCTTTCAGCGAGGCAGCCGCCATGCGCTCCTGGCGTTCCCTGTGTGGACAAAAGCGTAAAAGACTCTGGGGATGTGAGTGGTATGGATGCTGAAAGGAGAAACAATAAAACAAACTTAAACAACGCAGCCTTGACAGGTCTAACCAGAGAGAGCCGTACACAGGAGGGAGTGAGGCCACCAAAGGTCTTTTCAGGTATCTTTTATAAGTCCCTGCTCTACTCTCTGCCGGAAGGATCTAGACATTGAGCACAAAGATTAGACACAAGCGGGGCTGCTGAAAGGCCAGGACGTGACAATATACAGCACCCAAATATGATTATACAGCACTCCACATGGACTTCCAAGGGCAGGTGATGT
This sequence comes from Sebastes umbrosus, assembly GCF_015220745.1. Classification (NCBI taxonomy): domain Eukaryota; kingdom Metazoa; phylum Chordata; class Actinopteri; order Perciformes; family Sebastidae; genus Sebastes; species Sebastes umbrosus. The sequence goes on along the minus strand of NC_051279.1, from coordinate 1,882,936 downwards.
CTCCTCATAAGGTGAATTCAACTTTCAGGAGACAATGAAATCCCTGACAGAAGCCTTTTCCTCTCTAGTTATATGCACACTTACTTTAGAAGACAGTGGTCTGAGGGCAGTTAGGCTACAGCATGCTGTAATATGTATTACTATAGATTATGTTTTCTTTTATTAAATTGAATAGTGGAGGTTGTATCACACATTTACTACATTTTTTGGAGAAACTCACAGAAGCTTAAGTTCTAAATAATTTACCATCATTTTGATATTGCCTATTCATAGATCGGAGCCTGCATGTCCCAGAATTTAATTCCATTAAAGGGACTGTATGTAACTTTTTACACATATAAATCGTTTTTTATTGCCAACGTGTGAACAGGTTGTAACCTAACCTAAAAAAAAAAGCTTTTTCTTCCCGGGACAATCCAACGGGTGTGACGTTATGTGCGCTAATGAGTGCCTCTATTTTCAGCTCAGCTTACAGGGCTAACAGTGATCAACCAGAGCTAACGTTCGGTTAGAAATGGAGTCCGCTAACACCAACAAACGACCAACCCCCCCCACCACAACTCAGACTCCAACACAAACTCCACGGAAGCACAAAAAAATACAAAGTTATATCTCGTGAAGCCGGTCTTGCAAAACAGGAATGTGACTGACGTCGGGGGGGGAAACTAGTGTTGTGGGAGTGTGTTTGCACATGGGAAGTGAATGGTGAAGCAAGAGAGAGAGAACGGCGGCGAGTGTGTGAGAGAACGAGTGAGCAGCGGAGCAGAAGAGAGTTATTTTAGCTTTGAGAATATCAGTGAATGTTTCAGTTTGTGCAGAAATAAATGCTGCAACTCCTCCTGACCAACGGAGGTTTCCCATGTCTTGTTTCCTGCTGCTGAGTGGCGTGACGGCGGGGGTTAACGCCAGAGCGAGTAACGTTATCGACTCCGACGCCGGGGGACCAAATTTCCGGTGTCTCCCCTGTGTCTTCTGACCGCGGTTGGGAGGCTGAAGCAGGAAAAGCTAACACTAGTATCAACATGGATTCATGGAGGGACCTTCGTTTGGTGAGCTAACATTATGAACCTTGCTGAATTGTCATACTTAATTATACGTCTTTCTTTAGTCTATAGCAAGTTAGTCCGTATCATGGAAAGTCTTTGCTTTGCTGCTCAATAACCACCTGGATTCCTTACAGAAGAAAGAAAGTCTGAATCTGATGATACTGAGAAGATCTGAAGTTAGTTTTGCTTCGACAGAGTTGTGACTGAGAAGAAGTGCTGTGACGTTTGTGACTCAGTGTGCCACCTGACCGGATCTGATTAATAGATTTGTATTCTTTTAGACAAACAGCAGTATAAGACACGGCAGTGTCACAGCATCCTGTTAGCTAGGAGTCATACAGAGGGTCGCTGATAGAAATCCTGTGAAACCACAAAGCACATGAAAAGAATTACAAATGAGGGATATAGACACACACAGGGCAATGTTTCCCTGTTAGAGAAAGCACAGCCCTGTAAGTATGACATGGAACTGGAACTGTCCATCTTTGATGTTGTGAGTAACAGTAATATCTTTGTTTGGAACCAATTCCATTTCCTTTAAAAGTCTGACCCCGGCGCTCGGTAGCTGGGAGCTCTGTCGTAATGATGTAGCCTTGTGTGGAGCAACCTGATGGAAGAAAAGACCTGGACAGCCTATTAATGCTGACCGCTGAACCACAGAGACCTCCAATGTGCTGTCGCCAACTATCTGCACAGCTTTGTCTTGCCAGCAGTTTCTCTGGAAAGATATCATTCTGATTTGTAAATCGATGTGCAATGATATGGCTGAATTAAGTGGCAATCCATCATGTGTTTGTACATAGTAGACAGGTCTCTTATAGTTGTAATTCCTGCTTGGGTTCAGTGTTATTTTGCCTCCATGATCAGTTCTGTAATGCTGTGTTATGCTTTATGCTTATTCCAAACTAACTGGACACACACACGATGGGTCATTTCCTTTACACTAAAGTACACAGCTTCTCTGTGCTGCCAAATTGTAGTACATTTTTTTTTCAAAATGTCAAATGCAGTTAGGTGTGTCCTCTTCTAGTAACTCTCAGAGAACAGTGAAAATTAAGGTTTAAATATGTTTAATGGTGTGTATCCACAGTGTTTGGAACAGTGTAGTGCTCATAATCAGTGCATCTCTGCTCTGTAGGGCTTTCCTTCAGGTTTCTGCAGAAGCAAAAGGGGAAAAATATTCTAGCATCACTTGGCTAAAGGTTAGAATCACAACTGTCTCATATCACTGACAGAGATAATAAACCTCTACCTATGCTCTTGAAACGCCCCCTGTTGGCTAGAAGAAAAACAAAAGCAAGTTTAAGCCATTTCTGTATTATTAGCTTCACTCTTCAGAACCGGAGGTTGCCACCTGGGTTGAATTGAGGGGGTGATCAGGGTCATTTGCTATTGTGAGTACTATGTGTGCGATAGTTCTGTCGTTCATGTCTGAGAAAAGGACGGAAGGCAGCCTGTGTGATGCCCAACCCGGTCTCACTGGAAGGCGTATAAATACCACGACATCACATGGACATTCCGCGTGTCACAAGTACGAATTTGAGCTTTTTCGCATGTCATTTGTACCCCACTTTTCGCGTGTCATGTGTCATTTCCCGTGTCTTGTACGCTCCGCAAACGTCCGCAGTTAGGTTCAGGCAAGAAAACCATTTAGTTAGGGTAAGGGAAAATGTCATGGTTGGGCTTAAAATAAGTAATTAAACTAAGTAAAACACGTACGGAAACAACAATGGAAAACACGTCACAAACGTCAACAAAAAACACATGATCGTCAATCGTCATGTGACAAACGTCACTAACGTAACGTACAAAACAAAACAGTGGTCAGCAATGGTCTTGAACGCCAGTCTCGTGGTTAAAAGTTTGATGGACTCATCCACCTCCTGACCCGCCCACCTGAAGTGTTCTTTCTCGCTTTTTTATACTACGTCACTATCGCTTACCGTAGCATTTATTTACATTGCAGTCAGTAGAGGATACATGGCGTACAAAAGATACGAGGAAATCAAGAAAAGCATACTTATTGCACGCTAAAAACCTTGTGCATTATTCTGGCATTTATGCGCTTTTTTGTGCCAAGAGGATGGCGATGACAGCAAGTTTGTTTGCTAGCCTGGTTGTGTTTGTGGCTGTTGTGTACAGTCTCCTGCTTCTAACTGCACTTAGGTCAAACATTCTCCCTCACACTGGAAATTCAGTGATCCAGTGACTGATTTAGTTTGGAAATTATAATTAACCTCAAATTCATCTTCTCTTTCCAACAATCAACAACAATCCTCCTGCTCCCCAGAGAATGAACCCTTTCCCCTCTAGCAACAGCCACAGGATAAAACATACAACTTGCACACAAGATCATAATCTGATATAGTAAGCATTCAAGTGGTAAGGCGACAAAAATAGCAAATGTCATTTCGTCCATCACTTTAGCTTTATGAGGTGCAGTTAACATTGCAGCCTCTTGGGTGTGCTATTGGCGCTTCAGACTTTTTGTCCCGTCACCTCTGAGACACCAGTGGTATGTCAGTGATGGAACTTCGAAAGACGATAGATGTTATTGTCTGGCTCAGAGTGCCTATAATGTACAACATTAGTTCAAAAGGTGTTCCACAAATAAGAAGTCAATAATATCATCCAGGTTTATTCTCCTCGAGATAGTAACTTTACATTTGTCTGCGTGGCTCAGTGAAGCATCACGGAACTCCAGGTTCTGTTTGTCCATATGAGGATATGAGAGGACTCCATTGTGTTCTCAGATACAGTAATATGTTTCAGCTGTGCGGCCCATTAGGAAGCCTTTAATTTCTCACTGCAGAGCTCAGTGTGATCCATGGAGCCCCTAGGAGCTATAAAATGTTGATTTATTTCCCTCTTCAGCAGCTCTGCACATTGAGCCCGGAGAGGAACTAATGATGTACTACTGCAGCTATTTAAACCACTGTTTGAACACTGGTTTAAATATGGAAAGGGAAGTAAGAAATTAGCATCAGTTTTGCCACTGTGATTCCTGCCTTGTCCCAGACACACTGACTTGCACATTCTCCAGTTCTCTGTTAAAGGAGCAAAGAAACAGTGCATACAAAGAGACAAGTTGGGTTTGAAAAGAAAAACATCTAATTCAAATAATGATTTAATCTGTAAAACATATGGAGATTAGGTTTTACAAGCACTTATTAATGTGTATAAGTTTAAGAAAGAGAAGCAGGGTTGTAGTTTCAGAAAT